>NC_051209.1:5126308-5282510 GCF_015220075.1 Falco rusticolus
TTCTCTTGTTTCCACTTTTGTCCAACCCTGCAATAGCTTTCGCTTATGTCTTACGGGCAGGCGCCTAGGCTTCCACTTCCACAAGGATCCTTTTAGTCCAACCCTGCAATAGCTTTCGCTTATGTCTTACGGGCAGACTCCTAGTCCTACCCTGCGCAGCTCTTTCACCGCGTCTGACAGGTAGACTTACTCAGTGGGACTCCAACCCACTGGTGGGACTCCCTCCCACTCTTTCCCATACAATTATTATAGTGGGACTCCCCCCCACTTTCTCCAGTGCACTTACTTACTTACTTTAGTGGGACTCCCACCCACTTACTACAATTACAAAAAGAAGTGTCTTACCAAATATCCAGGGAACGTCGCGAAGAGCCTTACGGATGGGGGATCGATGGGTGTCCCCGAGAAATCCTCGGTGCCGGCCGGAACCGATCAGGTCCCCGACTCCTCCGGTCTCCTTCAGCGAGGTCCCATCTGGGTCGCCAAAACTGTTACCGAAATCTCGGACTGAAGAACTTATCGACACCAATGTGATGTAGATAAGCAGACACTTCTTTATTGACGGCCGGGTGCGTGAGCGAGTCCTCTCACGATCAACGCACACCAGGTCCCAAAATCAGATTCCATATATAGAACTTATTCATACATATTCATTAATTATTCATACATAATCATAACATTTCCCATAAATCATTTACATACTCTCCTCCTATATCCGATTATGTGCAGCAAAGCTTAGAAAGGTCTGGAAATGGGTCTGGGGTACGATTTGGGTAGGTGGTATATGAGTCGGTGGTCGCGATCTCCCCCTGCCGGAATTACCTTTTACTAAAGTTCACAGTTTCTTGGCAGGCACCTACAAGCTGTTCCAGTCGACTCTCCCCAGTTCCCATTAATCTCATATTCTGACATTTCAATACACCTCTGCGTACAGAAGACTGGTTAAATACAATGGAACCTTCCAACCCTAGAGTTATTGCAATAGTTCCAGGCCCTTCTTCTAGCCTTGGTACAAGACGTACAAAAGATTCCATAACGTCTCTTATTGCGTAGATGCAAGTTTCCTATACATTTTTTTTTCCTTAGCCTTCTACATTTTAATTCTATTAAATGATTTTATAAAATCAATTAATTAATCAAATAGAATCAATCGATTTTAACTTATTAACTAATCGGTAACATTTCCCCCCTTTGAAAGTGTTGAAAATCATTATTTCAATACTTTCACTTTATTCATATATCTTTTGTTACAACATATTTGGGTAATGGATCATGTCTTGGTGAAATAGTTGGTACTTCTCTCATAATCATACGACTCACCGCAATTCTATTGGTAAACTGTTTCTTCAGACATGCATATATCAGCATGCTCATCAAAAAGACAACTAGTAACAGAAACAAAGTCTTAATTATAGATTGTATCCAAGAGCTCAAATTCCATCCCAGTTTGTTAAAAATTTTCCCAAGCCAATCTTCTGACATATCCTTTTGAATTGTTTCAGTTTCTTTTTCAATTTTTCCCAGTAGATCTAGATCATGTTCCACATCCTGAGTGACATTTGGAATGTGGATACAACAGTGGTCCAGTTTATCCTTAAGATATCCACACACTCCATGTTCTTTAAGTAGGAGCATATCTTGTGCCATTCTATTTTGTAAAGTCATTCTGGAAGTTGCCTGTAGTTGTATATTCAATTCCTTAAACCCCTTCTTGGTAACGTTTGCCAATTTTTCCACTTGACCAGTTAACTGATAGAGCCATGCTCTGTTTCTATATGAAGCTATAGGATTTAAAAGTGATTCCGGTGCCCAGCCAATTTTCACTCCTGTAGATGGTTCATTCCAAATATCATCACTTATCCCTGATCTCTTTATTCGTTTTAATTCTAGATTCCCTAGAGATCCTTTAAATGGTGATTTCTTCCAAATCAGATACAATGTTGGCATGCCCAATGTGATTTGTTTCACCTTACCATCTAATGGTAGGTGTGTTGTCCAGGTTCCATCACTTAATGCCCAAACTAAATGTCCTGGACTTCGAATAGAAGATTTTCTACAACTAAACAAAGTTCCTCTTCTGACTGTAAAGGCGCTGATTAAATTGAGAGTATTCTTAAGACCTCGACAAAAACAACCATATTTCAAAGCAGCAGCCAACGGAGGAATTCTTTGAATTACTAAGTCTGCATTACTACAATCATACACTTTTTCACATTTCCACCATGGCACTATTTTATTTTCCTTCTCTCCCGATGTAGTTGACCTATCATCTACCCAGGGTAATACTGAAAAAACCTTTCCATCCCAAGTAAAACACCAAGAAATTCTTGCCATATACTGAAAATGGGAAAATATGGACATAGACCATATAGAGTCCCACTGGTCTACTAACTGGGTGCTCTGGCCAGTTTCGTTACACTTCCATTCCATAACACTTTTGCTCACGTTGATTTTAAATTGTTCATCATAAGAACACCATCCCACAGTCTTAAATCTCCCTATTTTGGTAAAAACATGATTTAACAATTTTTCACAATCCGCCAGACTACCTGGAGTTTTCCACTGTTTTCTAGTGACTTTCACTTGCTCATACCATTGAGTCACTGGCCTCTGTTCACAATAATTGGTTTCATTTTTATGTTCCAGGTTAGTCAAATTCATAGTTAAAATTCCCCATGGAATAGATTCACCTACTGCCTTCGGTATTGGCAAACAAGCAGTAATCTGCGTGATGTTTTGTAAATTGGCAAATTCTTTAATCAATCCTACCATCAAATTTTCCTCAGCCATCTGTTTGGGAATGTCAATTACTTGTTCTGTTTCTATTTGTCTTTTGTTCCTGTCCACCAAGTCAGCCCATGATCCCACCAACACTACCAACCAAAAGAAAATCCAAAAACCAATCATAACCTGATATGCAAAATTAAACATGTTTCAAAGTCAATTTTAAGTCTCTGAGTTACGTTTCACAATCTTCCACGGAATAGATGCTTTCTTCACGGTGCTTTCTTCACTCGAGTATAATGTATCCAAGCATCCGATTCTGCAATTCTGATAGCTGTAAAGGTGGTTAGCAGTATCTGGAAGGGTCCTCTCCAACGCTCCTGCAAAGGTTTGGAGGTCCAATTCTTCACATAAACATAGTCTCCCGGCTGGAAATCATGCACTGAATTTTCCAGAGATAAAGGTCTATTCCAAATTACTGCACTCCGAATTGCAGTCAAAGTTTTTCCTAGAGAAAGCAAATAGTTATATACATCCTGCTTTCCTTTCACGTGTATGTTCGGATTTGGTTCTGGAGACTCATATGGTTTTCCATATAATAACTCATAAGGACTGACTGAGGTTCCACTCTTTGGTTGTAGTCTGATTCGTAATAACGCCAATGGAAGTGCCTGAGGCCACTTTAAACTGGTTTCTTGACAAATTTTACTTATTTGTCGTTTTAACGTTTGATTCATCTTTTCCACTTTCCCACTAGATTGTGGCCTCCAAGATGAATGTAAATCCCAATTAATACCCAATGCTTTGCTAACACTTTGGACTACTTCAGCAACAAAGTGTGGACTTCTGTCAGAGGAAATTCCAATAGGAACTCCAAATCTCAGAATTATTTCTTGTAATAACCATTTTACAACCTCTTTTGCTTGTGTAGTGCGACAGGAAAGGGCTTCTGGCCATCCTGTAAAAGTATCAACCCCTACCAAGATGTACCGGTACCCATTGTATCTAGGCAACTCTGAAAAATCTACTTGCCAGTAATCTCCAGGTTCTGTACCAGATTTCAGCCTACCCATTTGAACCTTTTTCTTAATCACTGGATTATTTTTCAAACATACTTTACACTTTGCAGTTACCATTTTGGCTATTCCTAACATCTTAACTGATATTACTTGCTTTCGTAAAAATGTTACTAAGGCTTCTGCCCCCCAATGACATTCTTGATGTCTCATTTGAATTATCTCTCTCATCAAAGGAGGTGGAATTACTACTTGCCCGTTAGGAGTTATCCACCATCCAGCTAAGTTTTTCTTAGCATTTAATAACTGACCCAATTTGTCATCTTCTTCTGAATATCTCGGTTTTTCCCTGGGAAGGGTTACTGTTTTAGAAGGAATTATTGCCATTTGCAATGCTTGTTTCTTTGCTACCCTTTTTGCAGTCTTATCAGCTAAATTATTCCCAGCTATTATTTTTGTATTCCCACTCTGATGTGCCTTACAGTGCATGATTGCTACTTGGTCTGGCTTTTGAACTGCTTGCAATAATCGTAAAATCTCTGCTTGATGCTTAATATTTGATCCTTGAGAGGACAATAACCCCCTCTCTTTCCACAAAGCTCCATGGACATGCACTACCCCAAAGGCATATTTCGAATCAGTCCAGATATTTACTCTCTTGTCTTTGCTTAATTCTAAGGCTCGAATTAAAGCGATGAGTTCTGCCTTTTGGGCTGATGTGGTACTCGCCAATGCTCCTGCTTCTATAACTGTAGTCTCTGTTGTTACCGCATATCCAGCGTATCGAACTCCTTGTTCCATAAAGCTGCTTCCATCAGTATACAGTTCCCAATCTGGTCGTTCCAATGGCACATCCTTCAGATCTTCACGACTGGAATAAACATACTCGATGGCAGCCAATCAATCATGTTCCAGTCGTCCTTCTTCCTGTATGGAACTTAAAAACACTGCAGGATTTACCAGGTTAGTTGTCTTTAGAATCACATCATCTTGTTCAGTCAATACCACCTGGTATTTCATCATTCGGCTGGGGAACAGCCAATGTCCCCCCTTCTGTTCTAGGACAGTTATCACCATGTGTGGAACATAGACTGTTATTGTTCTTCCCAAAGTCAATTTCCGAGCTTCTTGTATGAGCATCACTATTGCGGCCACTGCTCAAAGGCAGTTTGGCCACCCTTTACTCACTGTGTCCAGTTGTTTAGAGAAATATCCGACTGGTCGTTTCCAGCTTCCTATCCTCTGGGTTAACACGCCCAGTGCAAGGTGTTGTCTTTCATGAACGAACAACTGGAAATCTTTGGTTAGATCCGGCAGTCCCAAGGCAGGTGCAGACATTAAGGCACGTTTCAACTCTACAAAAGCCTTTTGTTGTTGTGGGCCCCATACAAAGGGAGAGTTCTTTTGGGCCTCGTACAGCGGTTTAGCTATTAGCCCATAGTTCATGATCCAAAGGCGACACCACCCAGTCATTCCTAAAAATGCTCTGAGTTCATGGATATTTCTCGGCTCAGGTATACCACAAATAGCTTCTTTGCGATTTTTCCTAATTGTCGTTGTCCTTTTAAAATCTCAAAGCCCAGATATATCACAGTCTGGCAGGCTATTTGGGCTTTCTTCCTGGATACCTTATACCCATTTAGTCCCAGGAAATTCAAAAGGTCAATAGTCACCTGTATACAAATAAATCTTTCTTCTGTAGCAATCAATATATCATCCACATATTACAAAAATAAATGTCCAGGTATTGGTTTGTCCTGTTTCCAGATTTCAAATTCCTTTGCTAATTGATTTCCAAAAATAGTTGGACTGTTTTTAAATCCTTGGGGTAATCTAGTCCATGTCAGCTGCATCTTTTGCCTGGTTTGAGGATTTTCCCATTCAAAAGCAAACAGTTTTCTGCTTCCCTTTTCCAAAGGTATACAAAAGAAAGCATCTTTTAGATCAAGCACTGTAAACCACTGATAATTCTCCCTCAGTGCTGTTAACAGTGTATAAGGGTTTGCTACTACAGGATAAATATCCTTAACTATTTGATTTACTGCTCTCAAGTCTTGTACCAGTCTATATTCACTCGAAGGTTTTCTGACTGGTAAAATAGGAGTATTATACTCAGATTCACATTCTTCCAAAATTTTATACTCCAAAAATTTATCAATCAATTTCTTCAATTCCTGTCTCACTTCTGGTTTGATTGAATATTGTTTAATTCTCACTGTTCCTGCGCCTTCCTTCAAATCTATTTTAACTGGTTCTGCTAGTTTCGATTTGCCAGGAATATTTGTTTCCCATACAGTAGGGGTCACTGCCAAATCCACCTCGAGTGGAGTTTCTTGTTCCTTTACCTTTTCTTGTATCATCAGGATTTCTCCCGTTTGTGACTCAGGTATTTTCAAGAAAAGTTCTCCTTCGCCAAAAACAATCTGTGCATTTAATTTAGATAACAAATCTCTTCCTAAGAAGGGTACCAGACATACTGGTACATACAAAAATTCATGTGTAATTATCTTATTTCCAAATTTCAAATCCAGGGGTTGCAGGAATGGCCTGTTTTTGTTCCAGTTTTTCCTTTACAGGTATTTAATAATAAAATGTTGCTCCTGTATCCACTCCCAACCTCACAAGTTGAACAACATTTTTTTTCCACTTTCTTATTATCAGAAGTTATAGCTATTACCAAATTATCTCTAATAGTTAGCTTACATTCATCCTGCCAATCCTTTCTTTGTCTTAAATAAAAAAAACAAATCCACATCTGGCATTTCACTCCATTTCCCTTCTCTTTTACAATACAGCATTAACTGCAAAATAGTGTTATAATTCAGTGTCCCGTTCATGGGCCACTTTTCCTGATCTTCTAATATATATAGTGGCCACCAATTATTACAATATTCAATCATCTGGCTCTTTGGCAAATCCTCATATAAATCCCCCCAATGCGCCAATAAACATCCCAATGGAGAATTTTTCGGGATTTTATCATTTAACACAAGATTACCCAAGCTTTTACTTTTAAACAACCGAGTTAACTTAGTTGCCATGGTGTAATTACCCACAGTACAATACACAATTATTCAACTCTATCACTCCGATCCGCGGATCCACACTCCACAGTCTCACTCTTACAGCCACACTCACACTTTCCCACAGTTACTTTAAACAAACATATAACACAATATTATACCTCTTAATTTTCTTCTTAATACACAAACTCACAAAACAACAAAGAACACCAAAAACTTCTAACATCTTGTTAGAGGCACTACCTTAGAGAACACTATAGCATATAGTTTCTCTTGTCTACACTTTTGTCCAACCCTGCAATAGCTTTCGCTTATGTCTTACGGGCAGACGCCTAGGCTTCCACTTCCACAAGGATCCTTTTAGTCCAACCCTGCAATAGCTTTCGCTTATGTCTTACGGGCAGACTCCTAGTCCTACCCTGCGCAGCTCTTTCACCGCGTCTGACAGGTAGACTTACTCAGTGGGACTCCAACCCACTGGTGGGACTCCCTCCCACTCTTTCCCATACAATTATTATAGTGGGACTCCCCCCCACTTTCTCCAGTGCACTTACTTACTTACTTTAGTGGGACTCCCACCCACTTACTACAATTACAAAAAGAAGTGTCTTACCAAATATCCAGGGAACGTCGCGAAGAGCCTTACGGATGGGGGATCGATGGGTGTCCCCGAGAAATCCTCGGTGCCGGCCGGAACCGATCAGGTCCCCGACTCCTCCGGTCTCCTTCAGCGAGGTCCCATCTGGGTCGCCAAAACTGTTACCGAAATCTCGGACTGAAGAACTTATCGACACCAATGTGATGTAGATAAGCAGACACTTCTTTATTGACGGCCGGGTGCGTGAGCGAGTCCTCTCACGATCAACGCACACCAGGTCCCAAAATCAGATTCCATATATAGAACTTATTCATACATATTCATTAATTATTCATACATAATCATAACATTTCCCATAAATCATTTACATACTCTCCTCCTATATCCGATTATGTGCAGCAAAGCTTAGAAAGGTCTGGAAATGGGTCTGGGGTACGATTTGGGTAGGTGGTATATGAGTCGGTGGTCGCGATCTCCCCCTGCCGGAATTACCTTTTACTAAAGTTCACAGTTTCTTGGCAGGCACCTACAAGCTGTTCCAGTCGACTCTCCCCAGTTCCCATTAATCTCATATTCTGACATTTCAATACACCTCTGCGTACAGAAGACTGGTTAAATACAATGGAACCTTCCAACCCTAGAGTTATTGCAATAGTTCCAGGCCCTTCTTCTAGCCTTGGTACAAGACGTACAAAAGATTCCATAACGTCTCTTATTGCGTAGATGCAAGTTTCCTATACATTTTTTTTCCTTAGCCTTCTACATTTTAATTCTATTAAATGATTTTATAAAATCAATTAATTAATCAAATAGAATCAATCGATTTTAACTTATTAACTAATCGGTAACAGTATGGTTTGAACGCCCGGGAATTTTGTAAATAGTCTTTGTTTTGTATGAGTGTACCATGTTTTAATAGTGTATGAATGAATTAATGTCTCTTTATGCTGATAACGGGACAAGACAAAGAGAATCACTCCTCCAGTGGTTTGGGTTGGAACCCTGGGAATAATTGAACAAGGGAGGACATTGGATAAATAGGGGGAACGAACGATATTATTTAAAAGGAGCTGTGATTCCCTGTCTGGTGTGCGGTAATATAAGAAGCTGTAATAATAGGTACAATGGTTGGCACCCAGACTGGGTCTTACTGAAGTGCTGTCTTGTGAAAGGTGCTGGTATTGTAGCTCTAAAAGGCAGAAAGTAGAGTGCTCGAAGTGCTCTGGGTATCATCACCTAACCCTACCACCAGTCCTACAAAACTTCTAAATAATTTAGTGTGTGGAAGAGAAAATTTAATTTTGGAAATTTGGGACATTTGGGAAGAGGATTGGGACAAAATTATAGAGAAGTGCAAGAAGCGGTTTATGTGGAAACTTATTAGAAGAGTAGCTGGAATCTGAGTAAAAAATAATTAATAAAAGGTTGCAATATGGGTAACACTCAAGGAGAAATTTTGAAAAAGAGTCCCTTGGGTTGTGTGCTTGCTCATTGGAAAGATATTGTCAGGGCTGGAAGTACAGAAAATAAAAAGACCCTTATTAAATACTGCATTGGAAATCTTATGTATATGCAACATTTGATTGTATAAATTGAGGCAAGCTGTTGCCCCAGCTATCCACCCCCCCTCCCCACCCCCCACCCCCCATGCTGAGTCTGATTCCGCACGTCAAAGATTGGTGGCAGCCTGGGCTGCAGTGATCATGCCCTGGTGGAATTCACAACCTTGAGGGATATGGGCCAGGTGATGAGTAAAATAAGAATCCTGAATTTTAGGACAGCAAATTTTCAGTTGTTTAAGGAATTAGTGGATGGGACCCCCTGGGAATAAAACAGCATAACAGAGCTGGCAGCACTTTAAGGATGTTTTTCTTAGAGCTCTTGAGCTCTCGAGTCCCATGCGTAAGAAATCAGGCAAGGAAGGCAAGAGACCAGCATGGCTGAGTAAGGACATCCTGGTCAAACTAAAGTGTAAGAAGGAAATGCACAGGAAGTAGAACCAGGTACAGGTATCCTGAGAAGAATATAGGGATGCTGCCCAGGTATGTAGGGATGGGAGTAGGAAAGCTAAGGGACACCTGGACCTGAATTTGGCAAGGAATGCAAAGAACAATAATAAGGGCTTCTAAAGGTCAGAAAAGAAAGATTAAAGAAAATATAATCCCCTGATAAATAAGATAGAACTGGTGACAAGTGACATGGAGAAGGCTGAGTTAACTTTTTTTTCCTCAGTTTTCACAGGCAATCTTTCTTCCCACATCTCTCAAGTCCCTGAACCTCAAGGCAGGGACTGGGTAAATTAAGTCTCTCCAATTGTAGAAGATCAGGTTCAAGACCATTTGAGGAACCTGAACATACACAAGTCATGGGACCTGACAAGATGCATCCCAGAGTCCTAATGAAATTGGCTGATGTAGTTTCCATGCCACTTTCCATTATATTTGAAAAGTTGTGGCAGTCAGGCAAAGTCCCCAGTAACTGGAAAAAGGAAAACATCACACACATTTTGAAAAAGAACTGTAAAAAGGAGGACCCTGGGATCTACCGACCTGTCAGCCTTACCTCCATGCCCAGTAATATCATGGAATAGATCCTCCTGGAAGTTCTGTCAAAGCATATGGAAGACAGGGAGTTGATTAGGGACAGCCAACAAGGGCTTCACCAAGGGTAAATCTAGCCTGACCAATTTAGCGGCCTTCTATGATAGAGGGACTGCATCAGTAGACAAGGGAAGAGCAACTGATACCATCTACCTGGACTTCTGTAATGCCTTTGATACAGTCCCCCACAGCATTATTGCCTCTGAATTGTAGAGCTATGGGTTTGATGGATGTGTAGTCAACCGGCTTGCAGATATGTGGTTAATAGGTCAGTCTGTTATTTAACTTGAAATTTAGACAAAATATGTTACAAATACTTAACAAAACATGGCCTTTGGAGAAGGAATGGACACCATAAATATGTCAAGCTGAGGCACAAGATAAACTCAAGGAGAACCAAATGATTAATGAGACCAAGCAGAAAATTACTGGAACTATGTGTGAACTATCCTAACTAGCATACTAAAAGATCCACCCTCCAGCAAAGAAAGGCTCCTACTAACAAAGCCCCCTCCCCACAGAATATCTGAGGTGAAAAAAAAGAATATTGTACCTCTTAATGGAGATGAGGCTCTTAAGAACCAATGAGAATTAAGTGTGACTAAATGTAATTATAAACAATTGCTCAAAGTGTATAAAATATTTTACTATGTGTTAAGAGGTGTGCTAGCTTTGTGGATTCACCACCTAACATCCATCTCTGCACAGACATGCAATAAATGATATCTCGGCTCTGTGTGTGAGATTGGTTTTTTGCACACCAGGTAACAAACTCCATTTGTGAGACAACAGATAGACTGTTAGATGGATAAGGAACTGGCTGGATGTTTGCGTCCAAAGAGTTACAGTCAAGGGCTCAATATCCAAGTGGAAACCACTAACGAGTGGTGTCCCTCAAGGGTCTGTACTGGGACCAATACTATTTAATATCTTCATCAATGACATAGACAATGGGATTGAGTGCACCCTCAGCAAGTTTTCAGATAGAATTATAGAATCATTTAGGTTGGACAAGAACCTTAAGATCTTCAAGTCCAACTGCCAACCTAGCACTGCCAAGTCCACCATTAAACCATATCCCTAAGTGCCACAGAGTGGTGCAGTTGATATGCTTGAGGGAAGGGATGCCACCTAGAGGGTCCTGGACAGTCTTGAGGAGCGGGCTCATGTGAACATCATGAAGTTCAACAAGGTCCTGCACCTGGATCAGGGCAATCCCGAATATCAATATGGACTGGGGGATGAATGGATTGAGAGCAGCCCTGAGGAGAACTCAGGGATACTGGTAGATGAAAAGATGGACATGAACTGGCAACGTGTGTGTGCAGCTCTGAAAGCCAGTCCCATCCTGGGCTGAATCAAAAGAAGCGTGGCCAGCAGGTTGAGAGAGATGATTCTTCCCCTCTACTCTGCTCTCGTGAGACCCCACCTGGAGTACCACATTCAGCTCTGGAGTCCACAGTACAAGAAAGACACGGACCTATTAGAGCGAGTCCAGAGGAGGGCCACAAAAATGGTCAGAGGTCTGCAACACCTCTCCTCTGAAGAAAGGTTGAGACAGTTGGGGTTGTTCAGCCTGGAGAAGAGAAGGCTCTGGGGAGACATTATTGCAGCGTTTCAGTACTTAAAGGGGACTTACAAGAAACACAGTGTCACGTTAAGAGGGGGAGTTTCCTCAAACCATTTATATTTGATCAACCTGTCAGTTTCCCAAGAAAGACAAGACCCTTGTGTCCAACCAGCTTGTCCACTACCTGTGTTTTGACAGCCCACTGTATTAGAGGGTGATTCGACCAACCTATTCAGGCAACCCCACTGACAGCATCACTGAGTCAAATCCCTTATAACAACTACTCAGATCTCCAGAGACTTATACAAAATGAACTTCACCTGAAAATTTTTATTATACAAAATGCAAGTTTGTGACAGAATAAGGTTCAAAGATTGCCAGTGATAATAAACTGACTGCAAAACAAGCTTAAAGCAATGCGCCTAATAACAGCTAGCATGAGTTAGTCATAGAATAAAGTCCTTCCCAATAGGCATCCCTATGGGAGAAAAGACAGGTTCAGTCCATTAACTGATCCCAGAAGTTACAATGGAGTCTTCCCTAACTTCTCCCTTCCTTGGTTCACTTTTTATACTTCATAGTACATTGCATATTCATTATCATACACAGGATTAGTTACAAGTTTCTTGCTTCTAATGCAAATTAGTGTGCATCCTCAGATAGCACTACTGAAGTTTTTCACTAACTATGCATGCTCCTCAAGTAGGGTTTTGCCCTCTTTCAGGGGGGCTATTTGAGTTGGAGGTTGTGAACTCTACTACCACAATTACCTTTGTCCCATTTTCAAATAATTTTCTGTGGATTACAACACCTTATCAACTTGGCCAGAACTTCTCACTTGGAGGCTTCTTTCTGCATAATTTTGATAACGGTTTTCTTTTCCTCATCTGTTCTTTGTTTCCCAAGATTCACTTCCTTGATTAGAAGTAATTTCATTCATTAATTTTGATGACTTGAAAGGGTGGGTCAGCTTGACCCAAACTTTGTGCACAGATGTGTTTAACATATAGTTAAACACTAAATCAGAGTTTGGTAATTCAGGAGTTTAGACAACAATTCCCCCCTTTTAGACTTATTTCAGTCCAAGAACAGTTCATTTTCTTTACATTTAGGTGGAGCTTGAGTGATTCTAGTCATACACATTTTTGTTACTGACTGGTATTGTGTGCCCAGTGAGGTGTAGTAGTACCTTGGAGGCAGGCAACTTTGGGATGGAGGTGTACGTTAGTAGTACGAGATCATCTCATCCGAGGAAAGTAATTTCTCCACAGTTGTTGGCTCAGCAGTGGACATCTCATCTTATCAGCTGTGTGGTGCCTTCAAGTTCCCATTCCTGCAGGGAGTATAACAGAGCTTGATTGCAGTGTCCCCACTCTGCTCCACCCTCTATTACTCCTATCAGCATGTGCTAAGATGGCGGGATGTATTACTTAAGGAGCCATGGTAAAGTAGATTTTGTGCATGTCAACCATCTTGAAAGTGATAACTATATTTTATCATAAAAAGCTTTCTGTAACACTACGCTTCTATTAGGTCCCAGTTTTCTCTAATATCCCCCCCGAGTAATTTTCCCACACACGGAGAAAGACTTTTTACCAGGGCCTGCAGTGACAGGACAAGAGCAAAGGTTTAAACTGAAAGAGGGTGGTTTGGATTGGAAATAAGGAAGAATTTTTTTATGATGAGGGTTATTGGGGTCTGCAGTGGGTCTGCAGATGAGTTAGTTGACTTCAAAGACTTAGCCGTGTACCTTTAAGACAGCCACAAATTGTCGGGTATGTAAACAGGATGTGAAGAATCGGAACTTAGAACCGCAGCATACGGGCACCTACAGCAACAGCAAATAGCAAGCAAGAAGAACACAAAAGCCTATCAGGGTCTGACACATGTACTGTCTAAGATATGTAAGCAATTTGTATAAACAATAAAGGCCATTTTGCCAGAACCCAGCCATGCAGATATAGTGTTTTTCAGTCTGCCTCGACTTGCATCACCACATTTGGTGACCCTGACATGCAAATGTGATCCCAGAAAAGGGTATCAAAAAGAGACCCTGAGACTGTGCTGACGTGACCCCGGTAAGGGGTGTCAGGAGCAGATCCTGAGAATGACCAGCAGGTTGCTGGGGAGGCGGAGCCTGGTGAAGCAGAATAGCGCAGTGGGCGGCTGCAAGATCCCAGGAGAAGGTAACACTGGTAAGGTGAGCCACCAGGGACAACATGGGGGCTAAGTTATCTAAAGAAGATACCATGGTGCTATCAATGTGGAAATTAGTATTAGAGAAGCGTGGAATTACTTTAGATGGGCTCTGGTTAAAAAATATGTTATTATGGGCCAAAACACATGGAGTAGAAGCATCCCCCACGACTGCTCTTACCTGGAACAATTTAGGATCAATACTGTCAGAAGTTCTGGAGATGTCACCGAAATCGGGAATCAAACCTTTTAACACCAATGTAGCATTAAGAAGCAGGCACTCCTTTATTGCAGCACTGGGTGCTCGGTGGCATCTCAACAAATCAAGCACACCTGTGTAGATTTTACCATTACATTTATACACAAAATTACAAAGTCGTACACTCCCAATTACAATGATTGGTTAGAAATTTGCATAGAATTGTAATATTTGCTGTATCATCCTTTTCTGTTACTACGCTTGCGCAGGGGAAGGGTCTTCACCTGGGCAAGGGTCTTCTTGACCTGTGAGCATGATTTTTAGTATTATAATGAAGGTAGTTCACTTCAGGACACCTTAAAAGTAAGTTTTGTTGCCAAGTTGGACGGCTGGATATTGGCCTTGCCAAGCTGTCCAATAACTCATCCTATACACAATAGAACCTGGTTGCACTGGTTATGGTCTAGAGAGTAAAGACTAAGGGTATTATGGTCTATAGCATAGGGATTTCATATAACAGTCTTGGATAACAAGCAGCACAGTGATTCATACGTCATTGGTTAATGTGTTAACATAATTCTATCATGAAGGTTAATTCCTTAGAATCATAATGTTCTTATAACTAGCTGTTACATAAACACAAAATATAGGAAGATTCAGTAAAATTTTAAGATAATCTGCAACAGAGAAAGGGGACAAAGAGGCGTCGGGGCTTTTGCCTACATGGGGACTGCTTAGACATGTTGTAGGGGGCTTCAAAAATCAAGATGTGAGTGGGGGCTTGCAAAATCAGCAAAATGCGAGTGGGGGCTTACAAAGTCAGCAAAATGCGAATGGGGGTGTATCATTAAAACCTCCCCTGCATCCCCCTCCAGAATACAGACAAAAAGATGAGGGGGTGGGGGAGGGGGAGAGTCTGTGCCCCTTACCAGACGCCACTCCCCAATGCCCCGAATCCCCTACATCTTTCCAACTGCATCGGCCTATACTCGATACCGATTCCGATTCCGAGAACGACAAGCAGAAACCTCAGCAGATCAATCCCAGCCCCCCTCACTCCCCCCGACATTTGTGCCAGCCCATACTCCTCTCTCCTCTGGCTCCTCCTCCTCTCCCTCCCACCCCCTCTGCTCCTCCCCTGCCTATGCCAAAAACCCAGAATCGTGTCCAGCTACGACAAGGTCACAGGAAATGAAGAAGGTGGAGGTGGTAAAAATCCAGTTTGCAGTGGTATGGTAATGCCACGCGAACCTCAACGATTTTGGCAGGCTGTAAGAGATGGGGCACTAAAAGAGGGAAACTGGAATTTAGTAGAACAGATAGGTGGATCACTCCTTGATCTTACTACTCCTTCCACCACTGCGCCGCATGCATATCCTATTGTAATGGGAGATGCGGCTGCTGGTAATCCTAATGTTCATACACCATTTGCTTGGAAAGTAGCGCAGGACTTGGAAAAAATCGTTTCTTAGTACGGGGTGACTGTGTTCTGTCACGCAGAAAAGCTGTTTATAATCTACTGTATTACAGCAGTTGAAATATATTTTGTATTAGAAAAAAAAAAAAGAAAGAAAAAAAGACAAAAAGAAAAAAATAGGAGGTAAAAAAACACCGGGGGGGGGGGGGGGGGGAATGAAGGGAATGATCCCAGAGGCACGATTAGAGAATGCATGTTATGTTTTGAACTTTCTGAAAATCCCTGCCGACCATCCAATTGTGTGGCACTTTGTGTCAATTGGTGATAAGCAGCAAAAGCACAAAGGCATCTTAGTACGCATGAAAGACCCTCGTACCGGGCATTGGTCGGGACCGCATGAATTGTTAACTTGGGGGAGAGGTTTTGCTTGTGTCTCTACAGATGAAGGTCCACAATGGATACCTGCTCACTGTGTACGGCCTGAGCTTAGCATGCCAGATCATAGGAGCACTGCTGCCGCCAATCAACCCAGTAACTAATGTGTGGCCTCCTTACTGAACCAGTCCTTGTTTGGTGTGCCCTTCCTTGAAACTGACTTGCAGACATTATTGCAAAAAAGTGAATGTACGATTTTGACAAAGAGTTTGGGGAATGAAGTATTTTACTGAAAGCTTTGATATTTGGGATAATTGGTTACCTCTGTATAATGTTAATTCACAAGAAGTTGATATTGTTTGCACTTTGAATGTCGATAGTTGTCTTTATGTAGATGCTAATGTAGTAGGAGGCTATGATGGGACCATGACACCCGCATAAATCAACACGTGAACATGTTGATAAGCATAATGCACTTAAACGCAATATAATTTTGGATGAAGCATGTAATGATGTAGTTGATTTATGGAACTGATGGGAACGTACTGCAGTGGTTCTTCTCTTATCCAGAGCAGCAGCAGGGAAAGCATTAAAGAGTTAAATCACCTTGTTTGTTAGGCAGTTAAGAATGTGAGTCAAATTTCTAGTGTTTTGGGATTGTTAGCTGATGATTTGCCACTATTACATACAAAACAGAGCAACTATTGGCTTTTTGTTGTTGGCTCAAGGACATGGCTGTGAGGATTTTGTTGGTATGTGCTGCATGGATTTTAGGCGCCCCATTGCAGCAACATGTTACCAAAATCTGAGAAAATGTCAGCCTTTTTGGCATTAATTCACTCAATTGGCAGTATTGTTTGTTTGCTATTGCCTTGTTTGCTGTTGTGTTTGCAAGGGCCCTGCAGCACTCAGCAAACCTGGTACTAGTTGTTCAAAAACAAAAAGGGGAATTGTTGGGGTGTGCAGCAGGTCTGCAGACAAGTTAGTTGACTTCAAAGACTTAGCTGTGTACCTTTAAGACAGCCACAAATTGTCAGGTATGTAAACAGGATGTGAAGAACTGGAACTTAGAACCACAGCATACGGGCATCTACAGCAACAGCAAATAGCAAGCAAGAAGAACACAGAAAGCCTTTCAGGGTCTGACACATACTATCTAAGATATATATACAATTTGTATAAACAATAAAGGCCATTTTGCCCGAACCCAGCCACTCAGACATAGTGCTTTTTCAGTCTGCCTTGGCTTGCATCACCACAGAGGGTGGTGAGACACTGGAACAGATTGCTCAGAGAAGTTGTGGATTCCTCATCACTGGAAGTATTCAAGGTCAGGTTGGACAGAGCTTTGAGCAACCTGATCTAGTGAAAAATGTCCCTGTCCATGGCAGGGGGGGTGGACTAGATGCTCTTTAAAGGTTCCTTCCAATCTGAACCATTCTATGATTCTATGACTAATTTTGTTTGGAACTTGGAGCCTTCTGATCATACAAATTTACTGCTGTCACCAAAATCGGGAATAAGAAAACTCCTTAACACCAATGTAGCATTAAGAAGCAGGCATTCTTTATTGCAGTGCTGGATGTACGGGGGATAATTCCACCTAATGTGCATGCCA
Organism: Falco rusticolus; assembly: GCF_015220075.1. NCBI lineage: Eukaryota > Metazoa > Chordata > Aves > Falconiformes > Falconidae > Falco > Falco rusticolus. Next base: position 5,143,645 of record NC_051209.1, read on the forward strand.
TATGTTCCATTCAAACAAAATTATATAGTCCACACTTATGATTATGCATACATATTCATTTAACAGGTGGCACCATGTTGTGTCGTGCATGCTCTTTACAGGTATCTCAGAGTCTTCTAAGGGGTCTCAAACAATAGTCGACCCTATAGTTAGAACTGACCGATCACTCAACCTTAATTTGCTTCCCTTATATGGAGAGTCCAAGGAGAGTCCAAATTTGTTTCATTAGTTACTTATACAGCAGTCTCCTCAGTGATCCTAAGTTTTAAATGGCTCTTATATAACCAGGGTTGGTTAGCGATCTCTCCATAGTGATTACACTGAAACAAACAATATAGTTGCAAAGCTAAAACAGAATATATAAGAAAATCAGTTACACAGCTAAACGAGACTAAACTACATGGTAACACTACTCTATATTAAAATAACTTTTAATCAAAACAGTTGAAATTTTATGTTTTTTTTAAATGTTACCAATAAGGAGTCAGAAAAAATATTTGAAATCCAATTAAAACATACATTTTTAAAATACAATGGGCATAGGCAGAAAAAAGAGAAGTTCTGACTAGATATCAGGAAAAACTTTTTTCATCCTGTCGAGAGTTAAGCATTGAAGTTGGTTGCCTGGAGTGGTTTTGCAGTCTCCAGACTTGGAGGTTTTCAGGACCTGACCAGAAATATTCCTGAGCCTGGTCTGATCTCATAGTTGGCCCTGCTTTGGGCAGGAGGTTGGACTAGATACCTCCTGCAATCCCTTCCAGCCTGAGTTATCTTATGAGGCTATGAATAATTTTGGGTATCTATCTGAAATGGTTGCTAACGGTGTAAATGTCAGCACTCAGCGATAGATATGTGTTACAGTTCTGAACAACTACCAGAATAGTGAGACATCTTAAGTCTTTTGTCACAAATAGAGCTCAGTTCATCCGTACAGTTATATTAAGCAATTAAAACATACTTCATCAAAAAGGATCCAACTTTCAATATTATATTAAATCAATGCATCTGTCTTACTAAAACTTGACATATAACCACAAAATCAGCTTCATAACTTTTGCATTATCTGTATCTTCATATTTTTTCTGATCTTACATAAAGATACATTAAGATATTCTTATTATAAGGGACTGGGTAGTTTCTGCTTCCTGTCTGAATTCTTTCACTCCTTCCTCCAATTTCTTTGTTGAAGGACCAGCCTCTTGATCAAAACTTTCCTCTTCTTCCTCCTCCCTTACTAATCGATGATATGGACCTGTTCTCCTTGTCCACTGTTTCTTTTTCACTACTGGGGCAATTACTCTAGTTGTTGTTGTTTGGGTCCCTATCTCAATCATGGTATTCTCATATGTAGTTTGGGTCCCTGCCTCAACCCCAGTCCTCTGAGAGTACTGAACTGTGGCTCAATAGGCACAGTCCAGGCCCCAGTACAGTGCTAGAAGCTGCTGGTTTTCATTGGGGTAGGCAAGGCACCCTTCTATCAGGTGGTGCATCAGTGTGCCAGGGTTGCTTGCCTGTTCAGTTATAAAGTCCCAGGTTATGGGAGGTGATGACTGTCCTAGTAATCTGCCCAAATCCTTCCACACACCCTGCCACCCCAGGACCAGCTGCCTCAGGGTACATTTCAGTATTACCTCACCCAAAAGTTCTCTTCTTTTACACCAGGACAAGACCAGATTCCACAAAATCCATAGTATGCCAACAGTATTAATTAGTAGTATTAAACAGTTCACATAAGAGTGAACAAGGACCTGAGGAGCCTGCATAATAAAACCATCCATATCAATCCTGGGCAGGGAGAGGGAGATGCATTTCCTCACCTTCTATACAAGATAGCTCCCCCAGCGCAGCAAGGCCATCAATGCCAGAGCAAAGCACATAGCCATTATTTGAATTAACATGTTCCCACCAAGCTCAGCAAAATAGAGATAAGCAGTTCAGCCAACAAACTCCATGACCCACACAGGAGCTTGCCACTTAACAACTACTATAGCTATAGCGCACACAATACAAAACTGCTGTTGTCTCAAGCCCCACGTTGGGTGCCAAAAAGGGCTGTGAAGGTTTGACCTTGGCTGGATGCCAGGTGCTCACCAAGTTGCGCTATCGCTCCCCTCTTCAGCAGGACAGGGGGAGAGAAAAGAAGATTTAAAAAACCTCATGGGTCAAGATAAAGGCAGTTTAATAAAGCAATAGCAAAGGTCAAGCACAGAAACAAAGGCAAACAAAAGATGTTCTCTACTTCCCATCAGTAGGCAATGTCCAGACACTTCCTGGGAAGCAGGGCTTCAGTACACATAGTGGTTGCTCCAGAAGACAAACATCATAAATAATGAATGCTCTTAGCTTTTCTATCTGAGCAGATGTCATATGGTATGGAATATCCCATTGGTCAGTTTGGGTCAGCTGTCCTGGATATGTCCCCTCCCAAGATCTTCCCCACACCCAGCCTACTGGTGAGGTTGGGGGCAGGTTGGAGAGACAGCCTTAATGCGGTGGGAGCACTGCTCACCAGTAGCCAAACCACTGGTGTGTTATCACCACCTTTCTAGCTACCAATACAATGCACAGCACTATGAGGGATGCTATGGGGGAAAATTAACTCCATCTCAGGCAGACCCAATATATCATCCCACTGTGGGGGGACTGAGCAAGCTGCTGTGTGGTATTGAGCTGTCTACTGGGGTTAACCCACAACAGGAGGCTTCTTATAAACCTGAGCAGTCAAGGACAAGTATTCTTATTCACTCTATTGAATAGAGAAAGTATTCTTTGCTACTGTAAGATAAATATCCTTTGATCAACTTTGACATATGCGTTCAATATTTTTTTTGTCTAGTATAGAAAATATAATATATAAATATTAATTCATTCAAAAAGTTCATGGTTCATAGCACAGCAAATGAAGCTGATTATCTTGCTCTCACCCTCATGAACTAGTGTCCCTCAGATAGTCCTCATAATACTTCTCCTTACACCTTCTTCCTCAATGCATAAACACCCATAGGCATTTTCATTTCAATATTCATCTTCTAGTTCCATTTCCCTTATTAGTGATGCTGGGGAGAAATGAACCACTGCTGTGTCCTTATTAGATACCAAGAGACTGCTGTAGACAGATTCTTAGTTTAGGCTGAAAATATAAATCATATTTCAGGCACTAGTACACTGAGATTAACATGGTTAATACAGAGAATACTGGTATTCTTTCAGGACCGCATCCTGCCAGGCACTGAGCCCTTCCAAAGTAACTAGGACTGCTCACTAGGGAAAATGTAAATGTGTCCTTTGAGCACTTAGCATGAGCTGCACTAATAACCAGCACTTCACAGTCCAAAGCTTTTTAGGTTTTAGATTTTTCTCTTTATGGATCAGGACACTGGTACAGGTATGCTTGCATGCTTTCTGGTCAGAGGTATTCTGATGCCGTAAAATATAAAATATAAGGTGAATGGGAGGCAAAAAAGAGGAGTTGCCAGTAGTTTTAGGTGTTAACACACAGTTTTGTGTTTTCTGTTTTGCTTCCTCTCTTTAGTCATGACCTTTATGTATGTTCAGGTTATGGCTTTGCTAAATAGGCCTATTATTTTTAAGAGGACAGCACTGCAAATGTCTGTGTGTGCATAACATGCATTGTGAGCCATAAAAAGAGTTAATTGTCCTTTCAAGAAGTCTTCAGAGGACTCAGAGGGCATGAAGCAAATAAAAAACCCCGCCACTTCCCTGAAAACGACAAACCCTAAAGATGATGTAGAAGCAATTTCAAGCAACCTTGGTTCAATGTAAGGAAAAAGAATTAACTCAAGTTTTCACTGCATGACAATAAAGGTATCAAAATATCTGTTCATACATCGATATTTGTATGCATGTTTTTATATATAAAATTTCCACTCAGTATTTCTCAATGTAATCAGTTTCAAGAGACAAGGACTGACGCTTTTTGAGTCTCTGTTTAAAGGATGGACACTACAAGAGCAGAAGTCTCTGTGTGAACACTGTCCCTGACTTTGCCAAGCTGTTGTTTCCAAGTAACCTCTGTAAGACTATAGAAAGCCAAGTCACTCACTTTCCTGCCATATTAAAAAAAAAACCACACCAAACAACCCAAAACATGTAGCACAACATACAGGGCAAAACTGGCATCCCTGCATTCCCCTGCAGCCACTGTTTCCATTGGCTGTCTCTGGCCTGGGAATGCTCACCAGTTGTCTTCCCCACTCACTGCCCCCGGTACTGGGGGAGTGGTGAGGCGAATGTATCCATGGCATGGCTGGTGGTTGTTTACTGGTCCCTGTTGGCAGTAGATGTGCAAATAGCACACAAGGCAAGTTTGATGTAGATAAACTACTTGTGGTAGTGAAAATATGTCAGCACAACTTCCAGGAGGAAAGAGCAGCTCCTCTCAGGGCTGGCAGGAGGCAGCTGCAGCGACAGAACAGCAAATGCTATTCAGCCCGAGCAGTTTCAAGCCACCCATGTTGGGGAATTACTGTAGTCTAGTTACTGCGCTTAGTGTAGGCACTGGCTGTGTGTGTCTGCATGCACCAGGAAGAGCAGAGGAGCTGCAGACCAGGGAGCCAGGTGGGAGTTTGCGAATTGAGCGGAGGCCAGTGGCAGCAGGGCGGGAGGGGGAGGTACGCTGGGCCCTGCGGGCACCCAGTTTCCCCAAACCCCAAAACTCCCTCTTTGTTCCCCAATAGGACTCTCCATAAAACCATCATCTTAGGCAGACTGACAACTGGGGTCAGGAAACAGCTGCTGAGGATAATGATTCTTCCTCCCATTTCATCTGATGGAGGTGCCCTATCAAAACAAAGTGGGGGCGGGCAGCGCTGCTAGTTCCTTCCTGGGCTGCAGCAGGAGCCTGAAGCACTTCAGCACACACAGTTTGTTCTGTGAGACAGCAGCAGCCTGGATGGTGCGGTTTCCACAGCACAGGCTGGATCTTGAACCCAGGTGTGGGGGCGGGAGGGAGAAGGGATCATGGGACAGAGACATATGCAGGAAAAAATTAAATCTATATGTTTAGAGGTGCCTTTTTTTTTTCCTTTCTCTCCTCTCCTCCAAAAATCTGACATAGGAAAACAATGCATTTATCTGTAAGGGTCGATTCATGCTGCAGATCATTACCCAGAAAGGGCTGCCAAAGAATTAGCTTGTTTTTTGGACTGAGCTGGACCAAGCTAAAGAGTTCCTGCCTGAATCCTGATCTGTGCCATTGCAAAGTTTGCAGCAGTTGGATCTGGGCTTTGAAGGTGGCTGCCTGCCTGTGGCCCTTTGACTGACCCCGGCCTACTGCACACCTCCCTACCTCACCTGTGCCAGACTGGGGCTGCTCCATCCCTTGTGGCCATGCTCTCTGCAGGCAGCATCATCTCAGCAGCCCCTGTGGACTTGCTCTTGTTGCCATAGCCTCCCACCTTCCCTGGCTTGTGTTCTACCTTTCTGTTATAAATACCTGACCCGCCAAAGGTAGGTTCAGAAATCTTTTATTGTGAGGCAAAGTCAAAGAGCAAAAAAATGCAGCGCTGGGCATGTGACTCTAGTCAGAGACATGCCAAACAAGTTCAAATATGATCTACTTATACCATTGAGGTTGCATCAGCCATATACATATTCCTTGAAATGATTTAAATAACTCCACCCTCACTGCGCTTGCGCTTTTCAGTCCTCGGGGTCCTCTGGTAGTCGTGCAGGGATGAAGTCAGATATCTTCCTCATGGTGAACTTCGGACCTGAGGAGGGCAGCTTGTTATCTGACTAGCATAGCACTTAGTGAAAAGCCAATCTCTGTTTGTTTCTCACAATCCCTCCCTTTTGATTTTTTTATAGTTTATTTGGCTTGAGCTATTCTATACAGTCTGTTGTTTTGTTCATAAATGAGATTCGCTTTCTCCAGATTCTTATCTTTAATTGTTTTTCTCAATACCATCACCTTAGAGGTAGTCCTGGATATTGCTTATTTTGGATCTGTAGGTGTGGCTACTACATACATGCCTTGCACAACACTGGTTATTAGTCGGATAAAACAAGGTATTAGACAAGGGAGAAAGAGCAACCCAGTAACTGCACACAGCAAGAAGAAAACCACCTTCTTCCACCAAGCCATTCCTATCAAATTGTGCCACCAGTTCGCATCTAACATGGATTTCCATTTCTGTACAGAAATTTTCCTTATTTCTTGTGCTATATCCAGCACTGCCTCTCGTTATCATCGATTTTTAGACAGCAATCTGATGTATTCCATTTTCCACATACCCCACCTTCTTCAGCTAATAGATAATCCAGGGCCAATCTATTCTGGTATACAGCAGCCCTGGTTTGTTTTTGTTGTCTAACAATCAATTCTAAAGCAGTTGAAGTTTTGTTAGTTATTACTTCTACTACAGCCTGTAGTCTGATAATCTGGTTTAACATATAAATAGGGGTCTGATATCCCCAACTTCCATCTTGTGCCCAAGTGGCTGGCCCATAGATCTGTATAATCCTTTCAGGGGGCCATTCGTTCTCACCCCATCGTTGAGTTCCCCCTATATAATTTCTTTTTTTTGTTGTCTCAGTTCATCATATACTGGGACTTCAAGTTCTTCCCCCTTTTTATCAGGTAGAAGAAAGAACCCGGGTTGTATTATTCCCAATGAGCAACTACCCTTCCAGTCAGGAGGCAATCCTGAATATGCCCTTTTCCCACATATCCAAAATAATCCTTCAGGGGCCTTCCAGAACTCCTGTGCTGTATTATTTAAGTTTTCCCAATATCGGGAGATATCTGGTATCCCTTTATAGGGACCTTCCTTTCCTGTGCAATTATACAATTTGGTGAAATTATTATATTCACGAGTCACCTGTTTTATTCCAGTACCACGTAGGCTTATCTGGGAACCACCATTCATGAGTTCCATTATGGACCTTATATCTTGTGCAAGGTGAATCACCCACTCGTGTTTTCCACTGTTTTCCTTTTTGCCACAAACATTAATCCCCGATGGTTTCAGCACTTAATATCCATCCTTCTGGTCTATATGCCTTGGTTACTTTAGTACGATTCCAGAATAACAATATCTCGGGTCCTAAGAAACTCCCTTTCCATGGCCACTCTTCTGTTGTTAACGGCCCTCCACAAACCCAACAATTGGTCACATTCAACTCCCGACTTATCCGCTCTCCTAGGTCTACAAATAAGTTCTTTCCAAATTTTGGTAACTCTATTACATTCTCTAGTTGTTTTATGAGATTCTCATACAATTGCCCCGGCAGAAATTTTGTTAACGGGGCAGGTTTCATTAGCGTCTTAATTCTGTTCTGTACTAACTCCCTCTTTACCTGGTCTTGAAGGCCTCCTCCATCTGATATGTCCCAATGTCCAGCCTTGGAAAAACATATCCATTCATCCCCTTTGGGGCATGTTAACCCATTTTTGTATCCTGTTCTTCCCAAATTCTTAGCTGCCCAATATTGCTGGTTCCCTACCATACAGGTGTCAGCCTGGTTTGACTTGTAACATGCAGCATTTTCAAAGGTATGAGTTGCAAGAACCAGCTGTCTTCTCCCGCGGAGAAACACATTTTGCATACATCGACTTTATGAACTTTCTCCGAGCACAAGTATATTCAGGAGAAGAATCACTATTAGAAATTCGAAGCAAAACATACCTTCGCCCACTTTCCTTGGCCTGTGAGGTTGCTTTTCATAGCTGGTATGCAGTGTCTTCATGGCGGCAAGTATGGTGATCGCTTAAATTTCTATTTTTCACTTGTTTCATCCTTGTGGTTTTTGAGCAAAATGCTGACAGCACTTGCTTATTACTGCATTCCAGTGTTCCTCAGTCACCTCCCATAACTGAGGAACCAGCAATTCCTACCTGCAGAGTCTCTATTCTACACTGGTCCCACCCTGCTCCTTCTAGTCGGTGGTTAAAGCGCTAGCACCTAGGGCAGAAACGACTTCTTTTGGTAGCGTGGAAATACCAGCGTTGACTACAATCTATACAGATACATCTTGTCCATGGCCCATGCTAAGCGTTTGGATGTAACAGGCAGGGTATAAAAGCAGGATGTGGAAAAGGGGCCAGTTCTTCCCGCAAATCAGGATACAGTGGGTGATGCACCTTATACAAGTCACAAGCAAGTGCAAACATTTGATTTCCTACTGCATATAATCCAGACCCCCCCGACTGTAAAGGTATCCTCCCCCCCCATGGGGAATGTCACAGCCTGGAAAGCTCTCCCACTTCTTTTTGAAACCAGTGGCAAATTCAAAACTCTATTTCATTAGGTTCTTCAATCTGTAAGTTTCCCAGATTGTTTTGATTCATCAATTGATCCTTCGTTTGAGGGTCACCTTGGTGTCACCAGGTGGGGACGTCACAACCCAATGATCAGGTGCAGCCACCGGTCCTTTTATGCGGCTAATGTGTGTCCATCCTTTTTCTCTCTTTCGTACTGCAACTTCAGTGGTCAGTAGAACCTGGAAAGGACCCTCCCATTGAGGGGTTAATGAATGTTCTTTCCAAGTTTTGACCAATACCAAGTCCTCCAAATTTATTTTGTGGATTTTAAAATCTAGTGGTGTGGATTGAGATATCAGCCCCTTTTCCCTCAAGTTTTCCAGATTCTTTGATATGCTTTCAATATATTTGCGGATTTCTAAACTTCCTCCTTCATAATTGGCCATCTCTTGCTGTGAGATCAGGAAGGGAAGTCTAAACATAATGGGAGACCCCTAAATCAGTCCTGGGCTGCATTCTGACCCTCAACAAAGCCAAGGGTAAACATTTCACCCAAGATAGTTGTGTTTACACCATTAATTTAGTAAGTGCTCATTTTAATGTCTGGTTCATCCTCTCTACTCGTCCTGAACTTTGAGGATGCCATGGGGTGTGCAGTTCCCACTTGATGCCTAAGGCCTGAATCACTTGTAATATTATCTTGGAAGTAAAGTGTTCCCCTGTCTGAATCAATTTGTTGTATTATCCCATATCTAGGAACTATTTGTTCTAATAAAATTTTTGATACTGCATTTGCAGTGGCCCTTACACTTGGAACTGCTTCCACCCAATGTGTTAAATGGTCCACTATCACTAACAAATACCTCCACCTCTGGACTTGAGGAAGCTCAGTAAAATCTACTTGGATACTTTGAAAGGAACGTAATGCCAAACTTCTTCCCCCTGTTGGGGTTCTCCTCATGGCCTTCTTATTGATGTTTTGGCAGATTATACATCCTTCAGTTATCTGTTTGGCTATCGTGAAAACCCCTATACACCCAAAATATATTAAAAAGTGATCACATAAGGCTTGAGTTCCCCAGTGAGTTTGTTGGTGTAATTCCCTTATCATTTCTCACATTATTTCTTTGTTTAGTATCTGTCTTCCATCGGGAAGGAACCACTTTCTGCAGGGGTCCTTTGCTCCCCCAGTTTTTATCAACTCCTTTTCATCCTCCTGTCCAAACCCAGGAATTCGGGTGAGTTGAATAGGTTCATGGGTTATTGCAAGCACTTTGATATTCCCGTGCTCAGCAGCATCCCTAGCTTCCTGGTCAGCTAGATTATTCCCCTTTATCTCAGGAGTATTTCCCTTTTGGTTTCCTTTAATGTGGACTACTGAAATTTCGGCAGGTAACTTTAGAGCTTCTAATATTTCTAAAATCAAGATCTCGTGTATCAACCCTTTTCCTTTTGAATTTAATAATCCTCTTTCTTCCCAAATTTTCCCAAATGTGTGTACCACCCCATAAGTGTAACGAGAATCAGTATATATTGTTCCTATTTTTCCAGTCAAGAGCCTAAGTGCTCAGTTTAGAGCATAAAGTTCACAACACTGGGCGGACCAGGATCTGGGGAGTTTTCCTTTTTCCATTGTTCTCATCAATTTCCCGTTGACTACGGCATATCCTGATAACTTTTTTCCCTGGATACATCGAGAATATCCATCTATGTATATTTGCTCTCCCTCAGGGAGTGCATAATCTTCTAAGTTCTCTCAGACTCTAGTTTGATAGTTAATCAGTTCCATACAATCGTGTATTAATTCCTCCTTTGGTTCCCCATATAAGAACTGAGCAGGGTTTAAAATCTTACTGGTCACCAATGTCAAATCCTCCTGATTGAGTAAGATGGCTTCATATTTTAACATCCTACTATCAGTAAGCCATTTTTCCGCCTTTTGATTAAGTATATTTCTGATAGAATGCGGGGTATGTACCATCAATTTTCCCCCAAATGTAAGTTTTCGACTTTCCTCTACTAAAATTGAGGTGGCAGCTACTGCTTGAATGCATATCGGCCAACCTCTATTGATGGGATCCAACATTTTGGATCAGAAGGCCACAGGCTTTTTAATCCCTCCCCAGTCCTGAGCCAGTACCCCATGTGCCACACCACCTTCCACATTTACATATAAATAGAAAGGCTTATCCAAGGAAGGGAGGCTCAACACAGGTACTCGTGTCAATTTGGTCTTTAGTTGTTCCAAACTAGCCTTGTCTTCCTTTGTCCATGTATGATTTTCCTCAATGAGTTTGTCATACAAGAATCTTACTACCTGAGTGTATCCCTCAATCCACAACCTACAATATCCCAATAGCCCCCAAAGGTTCCTTATCTCAGTCTCTCAGTCTTATTTTGAGGGGGGGGGGGGGGGGCAGGGAAAGTATGCCATTTATTCTTTCTGGGTTCAGTCTACGACTTCCCTGACTAATGATGTGCCCTAAATATTTGACCTCAGGTTCCACAAACTGAAGTTTCTGCTTGGATACTCTCAGTCCCTCCTGTCCTAAAAAGTTCAACAGTCGTATGGTCATTTCCCGTACTTTTTCCTCTTCTACCCCTGAGACTAATAGGTCATCCACATATTGTATTAGCTGCAATCCTTCGGGGGTTTGGAATTGCTGGAGGACTTGCTCCAAAGCTTGTCCAAATAAGTTTGGGGATTCGGTAAACCCCTGGGGTAATTTTGTCCATCTATATGTTGTCTATGTCTGTTGTAGGGATTTTCCCATTCAAAGGCGAAGACATCTCTGCTCCGCTCATCCAGTGGGCAAGCCCAAAACACATCCTTGAGATCAATTACACTAAAGCACTTATTTTGGGGTGATACTTTGCTTAAAAAGGTATATGGGTTGGGTACTACAGGATGTCGAGTTATGGTTCTTTTATTTACTTCTCGAAGGTCCTGGACCAGCCAGTATGTCCCGTCGGATTTCTTAACAGGCAGAATGGGAGTATTATGAGGAGACATTACAGGGTTCTAGAGTGCTCTCTTTTACCAGAGCATCAATTATTGGTTGAGGCCCTTTTTGTCCTTCTAGTGATATGGGATATTGCTGAATCCTTATCAGATGCCCTTCATCCTGGATAGAAATGACAATGGGTTCTATACCCAGGCTTCCTCGGTTTCCAACCCCAGCCCACACTTTAGGGTCTATTCTCAACTCATCCTTCTGACTCAACCTCAAAATTTTTACCACCATCCTTCCATCAGTGGGAACAACTCCTATCCCTAGTTGAACTTGTAGGTCTCTTCCCAGTAAATTGCATCCTGCCCCTGGGACAAATAAAATGTTTCTTTTCCCCCTTTGGTTATTCCCTTTCATCTCTATTTGTCTAATTATTGGAGCTCTAAACCCCTTCCCTTTTGCTCCGATTATTTTTATGGTATCTTTGCTCTACTTCACACCCCAGAGGTACTTGACACACACATGTTTGTTCCGCTCCAGTGTCCACTACAAATTCTAATGTTTCCTCCTGGGGTCCTACTTGTAGATTTATCAAGGGCTCTAGGTGGGATCCTTCCCCCAGGAGGAAGAGCCCCTGACACCCCTAGTCCTATGCAATTTCTTCCTGGGTCATTTTAAAGACCTTAAGGTCTTTATTTTGTTTTGGACACTCTCTTTTAAAATGTCCTTCTTTCCCACAGTAAAAGCAGTTGCTCCTCTTCCCCCCCCCCCCCCACTTTTTGGGAATCCCTCTATTTCTCTGAAGGTCCCTGTTCCTCATGGTGGCAATCATTATCTTTGCTTTAACTTTAGCCTTTTCCTCATCCCATCTCACATACACTTTTTGTGCTTCCCTTAGTAGCTCATTTAGTCCTTTTTCTTGCTAATCTTCTAACTTTTCCAGCTTCCTATGGATGTCTGGCCAGGCATGGGTAACAGTGTACTTCCAAAAGGGTCTGCCCCGCTGTACTCTCAGGATCTACTCCCGAATATTGTTGCATGTTTTTCCGGAGCTTGGTTAACCATCCGGTAGGAGTTTCATCCTTATCCTGTCGCCCATCTAAAGCCTCTGCAACATTCTGTCCCCGGGAAGTAGCCTCCTTAATACCTTTAATGATCAGGCTACGGTAATATGACATATTTCTCCTGTTAGCCATATTATTATGATCCCAGTTGGGATTTGTTAGGGGCATCTTCTGATCTCTGGGTGGTCCTTGTTGATTTTCCCTTGCCCAAACTCTCATGCCTGCTACCCTAATCATTTGCCTTTCTTCTGAGGAAAAGATAACGCTCAGTATGGACTGCATTTCTTCCCACGTGTAGATACTGGGCCCCAGAAACTGATCAAATTGTTCAGCAAGCCTCAGAGGATCCTCTAATAAGCCCTTAATCTCCTTCTTAAAGTTCCTCAGTTCAGTAGAAGTCAAAGGGGTGTTCACAAGCCCAATACCTCCCTGTGCCCCTCCCAATGGTACTTCTCTAAGTGGAAAAAACTCTGACTTCCTGCTCTTCACCTGGTGCTATCACTTTTAACAGTTTGTTTCCATCTCATTCTGGGAGTCCTGTCGGGTCAGGGTATACTTCCTCTTTCATCAGGCCCTCCTGTGTCCTCACTTGGAGGGGCATTAGGAACTACCGGGTATGGAGAGGGCAAGGACTCAAGGGGGTCCCATTTACGAGGTGATTCCTCTACCTCCTTTGCTCTGAACATTCCCACTGATCCCGGTCAAATTTTCCCTTTCCAGCAAGCAGCATATTCATTCTCCTCTGGATTAGGGGATTCTCGAGCATTCACATAGAGGTTTAATGCTTGACAACGCCAACCCTCAAATGACCCATAACGGGGCCAATACACATGATTTGGTCTCATCTCTTCCTTGGTCCACTCTAACATACAATATTTTATCATTTTCTTTTTATCTTTATCCTTAGGTCTCTCAGTACTTTCCTAATTTGCTAACATCAACCCCAGTGGACTGTCTGGGGGTATTTCATTCGGTATTCTCTGGCTCCCCTTTTTCCCGGGACTCGTTTTACTACTTCCCTGTCCCATATTTTCCCTGGGGCTGTCTTCCACACGGCTTTCCACTTGCTTCGTCTCCTCACCAGCCAAGTCCCTCACGGGATATTGTAACCATGGTTAGAAAGATTCCACACTCGCTTCCTGGAACGGGGCTACCCCGTCAGGTCTCACTCAGTCATGCAGTCAAGCCCCCACTTCCTGCCCAACCAAGTAATACTTACAGTCCTTCTTCTTACTCAAGTCTTCGTGCACATGAATTACAGGCAACCGCGGTTTTACTTCCCGGGGAGCTCCAGGTGGTTTTTGCTCTAAGAGTCTCTCTCTCTCCCGGGTGTTCGGCCAACAGTCCCAGTGGTCAGAGGCGTGCCGTCAGAGAGTTCACTGAAATCAGTGAGGCGCACTTCCTATCTGACGGTCACCAAAGATCCGGGGGCCAGGCAAACTAGTTATCCCGGACGACCCCCCAAATTTGTTATAAATACCTGACCCGCCAAAGGTAGGTTCAGAAATCTTTTATTGTGAGGCAAAGTCAAAGAGCAAAACCTGCAGCGCTGGGCATGTGACTCTAGTCAGAGACATGCCAAACAAGTTCAAATATGATCTACTTATACCATTGAGGTTGCATCAGCCATATACATATTCCTTGAAATGATTTAAATAACTCCACCCCCACTGTGCCTGCGCTTTTCAGTCATTGGGGTCCTCTGGTAGTCGTGCAGGGATGAAATCAGATATCTTCCTCATGGTGAGCTTTGGACCTGAGGAGGGCAGCTTGTTATCTGACTAGCATAGCACTTAGTGAAAAGCCAGTCTCTGTTCATTTCTCACACTTTGCCCCCTGCCTGCGTAGTCCAGGGGTCATACTACCTGGGACAGGTGCCACCAATGCTCCGTCAGCAAGCTTGTTTCACTCCTGCAACTCCCAACAGGACTGTGGGAGGAAGAGGATGCAGGGTTTTTTTCCTAAAGGATGGTGGAGGATTTGTTCTCACACACAGACTTTGTGAGGACATGGGTCCTCAGTGATGTCCCAGCATATGCTAAACTTCTGTCCTAGTGAGGTCCAGAGGCCAACTTCTCACACTCGCCCCTACCGCTGACTTAAACTGTAAACTCTGCCCTGCTCAGAGGTACAGCTGAAATGAGTCTGAAGAGCAATTGCCTTAAGCTTTGCTTTGCCAAGGAGCAGATCCTACACCTGAGCAAGTCAGTGAAGTATTTCTGAATTTGGTGGACCTGAAGATGGTTTCTGTTCAGATGTACTACTGGGTTGGTCCTCCTTGAAAGCATAGTAGTTCAGGTTTCAAAAATAATTTTCTAAATACTCAGAGGTATGTATTTGAATTTTAAAAATGTTCAGTACCTAGCCATTCCCACTCACTCAACTGCTCAGCACTTTTGAAAACCTGGCTTCTAAATAAGGACATAAGAACTTATGTTTGAGCATCCATTTTTAAATAAGTAGAGTGGCATTTGGCCAGTGATTAGTAATATTGAGTCATGTTTTTCCGACTAAACGCTAGGCTACCCCTCTGCTCACATTTTATGCGTCTCATCTTGTCCTGGTTTCAGCTGGGATGGAGTTAACTTTCTTCTTAGTAGATAGTACAGTGATGTGTTTTGGCTATGATGTGAGAACAATGCTGATAACCGCACTGATGTTTTTAGTTGTTGCTGGGTAATGTTTATACTAAGTCAAGGATTTTTCGGTTTCTTGGGCCTTGCCAGCCAGAGTGCTGGAGGGGCATAAGAGACTGGGAAGAGGCACAGCCAGGTCAGCTGACCTGAACCAGCCAAAGAGGTATTCCATACCATGGGACGTCATGCTTGGTATATAAACTTGGAAGGTTAGCTGGCAGGGGAGATCATTGTTCAGGGACTGGCTGGGCATCGGTCTGCGGGTGGTGAGCAGTTGTACTGTGAATCACTTGTTTTCCTTTTTCCCTTCTCCTTTGGATTTTACCCTTTTCCCCACCTTTCCATTATAATTGTTATTATTGTTATTGTTGTTATTATTATTATTATTGATGTTCTTACCTTTTTATTCTGTTTAAATTATTAAATTGTTCTTATCTTAACCCTCGAGTTTTACATTCCTTTCTGATTTTCCTCCCCACCCCTCCGGGTGGGGGGCACTGAGAAAGCAGCTGTGTGATGCTTGATTGTCAGCTGGGGTTAAAACACAACAGTCCATTTTGGTGCCCAACATGAGGCATGAAGGGTTGAGATAATGACAGGTCTAATCAGACTGTGTTAGATTGTTTGCAGTATTCATTGTATTAAATTAATAATAATTGGCTACAATACTGGCTTCTCTGCTTTCAGATTTGCTGCCCATGGTCCCAGGGTTGAATTGTCTTGTTTATTTACAGTATGTGCTCCCTTTTCTGTTGTTTGTTTATATTGGGACCTGGGCTAAAGTTATTGTAGTGTTGTACTATATAGTACTAGTCTATAATATGATGGGCTCATTGGTTATGAAACTAATCTGGTCTGTGCACTTGATATTGTCGCCTCTGTGTGTCTGGTGGCCACTGCGGGGGAATGCCAACAACTGTACCTTTGGCTTTGTTTTCCCAGAGAGTCAGCCTATGGGTGGGGTCTACACCTCCCCTTTCTCCTCAGAGCTAATTAATGAAAAATTTAGTATTCTAGAAGGCCTTGAGTATCTTTGGTCCAATGGCAGCTCCATTGTGTCAGTCCTGAACCTAGTGATAAGAATACTGAATGAGGTTTTCATGTCCTGGAACTGGTGGAATTCCAAGCGACAATCTGTAACTACTGCTCTAGCCCCTGCAGCAGCTGCTGCTCCACTCCAGCTGCTGCTCCACCCTCTGCTCCAGCTCCTGTGGCAGGTGCTGTGGCTGCTCCAGCCCCTGCTCCAGCCCCTTCAGCCAGCACTGTAGCTACTCTAGCCCCTGTGGCAGGCATTCCAGCTACTTTGGTCCCTGAAATGAGTGATGCAGAAGACCGACTGGTGTCAGTGTTAGTGGCCCCTGTAGATAAAAAGAAATGGAAACAGAAAGCAGCTTGTTTGGTAAAGGAAGATGAAGGAGCAGGCCCATCACGTGAACAAGATGAAGAAAGCAAACAAAAGGTAACCTCTCCATCCCTATCTCTGAGTGAACTGTGGGATATACAAAAAGTTTATGCCCGTCAACCAGGTGAACACATTATCACCTGGTTGCTTTGATGCTGGCATAATGGGGCTTATAGTATAGACTTGGAGGGTAGGGAAGCCAAGCAGCTGGGATCACTTGCTAAAGGAAGGGGCATTGATATGGCAATTGGAAAAGGAGTGCAAATCATCAGCCTCTGGAAGCAATTCCTGTCAAGCGTGAAGGAAAGGTATCCCTATAAGGAGGATAGTACATGTCGCCCAACCAAGTAGACTGCAATAGAGAAGGGTATTCAGTACTTGAGGAAATTAACTGTGAAAGAGATGATCTATTATAACCTGAATGATCCACAGTCACCCATGGATCCTGATGAAGTCCTATGCACATGACCTACGTGGCGGAAATTGGTACTGAGCGCATCATCAGCATATGCCAACTCATTGGCAGTAATGGGTTGGTCGGACACTGTAGAGGGATTTTTAAAGGACCGAGGACATATGTTACCATTGTCTGGGTTAGACAACCCAGGCCTGTTAGTTGAAACTGCAGAGCAACTTTAAATTGTCCTTGGAACAAGCAGTGAGAGAAAGAAAACAAGCTATGCACAAACAAGAAGCCAGGTGCAGAGCAAGTCCTGGGAATTGTTGAATCAACATACTCTCATCGGCACACACTTATCAGGCGCCTGCAGCATGCTCACCAGTCAGCGACACGGACACCTGCGTGCCCAGAAACATTTATCAAATCACCTGTGTGTAGAGTCATGTGAGCGGTTGGTTTAAGTTATAAATATGACCAGTTTGTTTAATAAAGTGAGCGCGATATGTAGCCATATTGGTGTGATTGTCGTGACTTGGCCGACTCTCCACGGGGGACCCTCTTCGAGGCACTGCACCACCAACAGTGGATGAAGCGATTCATCAGCTCTGAGACTATGAAGATAGTGTCTCTACCTCCATCATCTCAGCTGTAGAAAAACTGGTCCAGCAACTTGATGAGGATATATCCTACTCTCCACCAACATGGACCCGCATTTCAGCTATCAACCATAGACGCATATCTGTTTTGGAGGGAGAATATAGGAGATACATATCATGGGGTACTCCGTCCCTAGACCAGGATTAGAGGGACCCTGCCTCCAGCCAGGTGGAGGCCAGGGATAATCGGGTTTATTGGACTGTGTGGATTCGATGGCCTGGCACATGGGACCCACAGGAATATAAAGCTCTAGTAGATACAGGTGCACAGTGTACTTTAATGTCATCAAGCTATGGAGGGGCAGAACCAATCAGTATTTTGGGAGTGACAGGGGGATCGCAACAGCTAACTGTATTGGAAGCTGAAATAAGCTTGACTGGGAATGAGTGGCAAAAACATCCCATTGTGACTGGCCCAGAAGCTCCATGTATCCTTGGCATAGACTATGTCAGGAGAGGGTATTTCAAGGATCCAAAAAGGTATCGTTGGGCTTTTGGTATAGCTGCCCTGGAAACAGAGGAAATTAAGCAGCTGTCTACTTTGCCTGGTCTTTCATAAGACCCTTCTGTGGTGGGGTTACTGAAAGTGGAGGAACAGCAGGTGCCTATTGCTATTACCACTGTGCACCGGCAGCAATACCATACCAACCGAGACTCCCTGATTCCCATCCAGGAGCTGATTCACCAACTAGAGATCCAAGGAGTGATCAGCAGAACCCATTCACCCTTTAATAGCCCCATATGGCCAGTGTGAAAGTCTAATGGAGAATGGAGACTAACAGTGGACTATCGTGGCCTGAATGAAGTCACGCCGCTGTTGAGTGCTGCCGTACCAGACATGCTGGAACTTCAATATGAACTGGAATCAAAGGCAGCAAAGTGGTATGCCACTATTGATATTGCAAATGCGTTTTTCTCAATCCCTTTGCCTGCAGAGTGCAGGCCACAGTTTCCCTTCACTTGGAGGGTCATCCAATACACCTGGAATCGACCGCCCAAGGGGTAGAAACACAGCCCTACCATCTGCCACAGACTGATCCAGGCTGCGCTGTAACATGGTGAAGCTCCAGAACACCTGTAATACATTGATGACATCATTGTAGGGGGCAATACAGCAGAAGAATTTTTCAAGAAATGGAAGAAAATAGTCCAAATCCTTCTGAAAGCCGGTTTTGCCATAAAACAGAGTAAAGTCAAGGGACCTGCACAGGAGATCCAGTTTTTGGGAATAAAATGGCAAGATGGACATTGTCAGATCCCAATAGATATGATCAACAAAATAACAGCACTGTCTCCACCATCTCATAAGAAAGAAACTCAGGCTTTCTTAGGTGTCATCGGGTTTTGGAGAATGCGCATTCCAAACTACAGTCTGATTGTAAGCCCTCTTTATCACGTGACCCAAAAGAAGAATGATTTTAAATGGGGTCCTGAGCAACGACAAGCCTTTGAACAAATTAAACGGGAGATAGTTCAAGCAGTAGCCATTGGGCCAGTTCGGACTGGGCAAGATAGAAAGAATGTGCTCTACACCACAGCCAGGGAGAATGGCCTTACCTGGAGCCTCTGGCAGAAAACACCAGGGGAAACTCGAGGACGACCTTTGGGCTTTTGGAGTTGAGGATATAAAGGATCTGAGGTCTGCTATACTCCAACTGAAAAAGAGATATTGGTAGCTTATGAAGGGGTTTGAGCTGCTTCGGAAGTGACTGGTACCGAAGCGCAGCTCCTCTTGGCGCTCCGGTTACCAGTGCTAGGCTGGATGTTTAAAGGGAGGGTTTCTTCTACACATCACTCAACTGATGCTACATGGAGTAAGTGGATCGTGCTGATTACACAACGAGCTTGGATAGGAAATGCCAATCGTCCAGGAATTTTGGAAATTATTATGGATTGGCCAGAAGGTGAAGATTTTTTGGGATGTCACCAGAGGAAGAGGTGACACGTGCTGAAGAAGCCCCTTTGTTTAATGAACTGCCAGAACATGAGAAGAAATATGCCTTGTTTACTGATGGGTCCTGCCATATTGTAGTAAAGCATCGGAGGTTGAAGGCGGCTGTATGGAGTCCCCTACAACAAGTTGCAGAAACTGCTGAAGGACAAGGTGAATCGAGCCAGTTTGCAGAAGTGAAAGCTATCCAGCTGGCTTTAGATGTTGCTGAACGAGAAGGTGGCCGATACTTTACCTCTATACTGACTCATGGATGGTGGCAAATGCCCGGTGGGGGTGGTTACAGCGGTGGAAGCAGAGTCATTGGCAACGCAGAGGTAAACCCATCTGGGCTGCTACATTATGGCAAATATCGCCGCTTGGTTGGAGAACCTGGTTGTAAAGGTACGTCATGTAGATGCTCATGTACCCAAGAGTCAGGCCACTGAAGAACATTTAAACAACCAGCAGGTAGATCAAGCAGCCAAGATTGAAGTGGCTCATGTAGATCTGGATTGGCAACATAAAGGTGAATTATTTATATCTCGGTGGGCCCATAACACCTCAAGCCATCAAGGATGAGATGCAACATATAGATGGGCCTGAGATCGAGGGGTGGACTTAACCATGGACACTATTCCACAGGTAATCCATGAATGTGAAACGTGCTGCAATTAATCAACCCAAGCGGTTAAATCCTCTCTGGTCTGGAGAACGATGGCTGAAATATAAATATGGATATGGTGAGGCTTGGCAAATTGACTATATCACACTCCCACAGGCCTGCCAAGGCAAGCGCCATGTGCTTACAATGGTGGAAGCAACCACCGGATGGCTGGAAACATACCCTGTACCCCATGCCACTGCCCAGAACACTATTCTGGGCCTTGAAAGACAGGCACCCCAGAAAGAAATGAATCAGACAATGGAACTAATTTCTGAAACAACCTCATAGACACTTGGGTCAAAGAGCATGGTATTGAGTGGGTATATCACATTCCTTATCATGCACCAGCCTCTGAGAAAACTGAACGATGCAATGGACTGTTAAAGACTACACTGAAAGCAATGGGTGGTGGACCTTTCAAACATTGGGATAAACATTTAGCAAAGGCTACCTGGTTGGTTAATACCAGAGGATCTGCTATCCCAGCTGGTCCTGCCTAGTCAAAGCTTTTGCATAGTGTAGAAGGGGATAAAGTTCCTGTACTGCACCTTAAAAATATGCTTGGGAAAACAGTCTGGGTCATTCCTGCCTCAGGCAAAGGCAAACCCATTCATGGGATTGCTTTTGCTCAAGGGCCTGGGAGCACTTGGTGGGTAAAGTGGGAAGATGGGGAAGTTCGATGTGTGCCTCAAGGGGATTTGATTTTGGGTGAAAAAAAGGCAATAAACTGAGTCATGTTAATTGTTACATAATACTATATATTGTCTGTTGCGACGGAGGGAAGACACAGTCACTCAATATGAGTGATCAGCAGACTTCGTTTATTGTCTCTTACAGTCACCTTTTATGCCTTCTTATAATTAGCTCATACATATTACAAATGTTAAGCTCATTATTGGTTAGTTGCCTAAATACCAAGCCCGCCCCTTGTTTCTCTTCTGTAGTTATCTGTTCCCACCTGCAACATTCTTTTCCCACCACGATCTTCCTGTTATTGTGTAACAAGGACAGCCAAAGACAGTGTATTTTGCTTTACTTCAGATAAGCTGAGAGCGATGTGCATTTTTGTCCAGCCAGCTGGACTATGTCTATGTGACCCTTTTCAGCTAGCCAGTTATCCACAATTGTCTTTGGTGGTGATGGTAGAATTTGAACCCTTGCCCCTGGAGAGACTGGATAATCATGTGGCACTATTTCTACCATTTTTAGATTTGAAGATTTGAACCTTATTTCTCTCCAACTGCCACACCAACAAAGATTGACTGGTGAAGCCAGATCAGCACAGCTGTAATAGGATTGGAACTGGCTTCAACATGGAACAGTCCAACACCTCGTACCGTCCTCCTTGCCCAGAGTGACAGTTATAACAGATGGAACCCAGCATCATGGATTAAATGAACTCAATGGATTTTAGAGAAATGGTCCATAGACTAAGGGTATGATATCTTTGTATTTATATAAAGGACAGGAGAGGTGATGATGATGTATTGGATAACGTAGAATGACATAAATGGTATGCAATAAGGGGTGGATACTCTCCTGGTTTCAGCTGGGATGGAGTTAACTTTCATCTTAGTAGATAGTACAGTGCTGTGTTTTGGCTATGATGTGAGAACAATATTGATAACCACACTGATGTTTTTAGTTGTTGCTGGGTAATGTTTATACTAAGTCAAGGATTTTTCGGTTTCTTGGGCCTTGCCAGCCAGAGGGCTGGAGGGGCACAAGAGACTGGGAAGGGACACAGTCAGGTCAACTGACCTCAACTAGCCAAAGAGGTATTCCATACCATGGGACGTCATGCTTGGTATATAAACTTGGAGGGTTAGCTGGCAGGGGATCATTGCTCGGGGACTGAGTGGGCATCGGTCAGCGGGTTCTCCTTTTTCCCTTCTCCTTTGGATTTTACCCTTTTCCCCACCTTTCCATTATAATTGTTGTTGTTATTATTATTGCTATTGTTGTTGTTCTTACCTCTTTATTCTGTTTAAATTATTAAATTTTTCTTATCTCGATCCTCGAGTTTTACATTCCTTTCTGATTCTCCTCCCCACCCCTCTGGGTGAGCAAAACAGACTCAATTCAGGGAAATTTAATTTATTGCCAGTCAAAAGTCAGAGTAGGATAATGAGGAATAAGAACAAGTCTAAAAACACCTTCTCCCCATTCCTCCCTTCTTCCTGGGCTCAACTTCACTCCTAACTTCTCTACCTCCTCCCTCTGACTGGTGCAGGAGGACAGGGAATGGGGATTGCTGTCAGTTCATAATGCTTTGCCTCTGCTGCTCCTTCCTCCTCACGCTCTTCTCCAGCGTAGGTCCTTCCCACATACTGCAGTTCTTCATGAACTGCTCCATCATGGGTCCTTTCCATGGGGTGCAGCCCTTCAGGAACAGACTGCTTCAGCATGGATCCCCCATGGGGTCACAAGTCTTGCTAGTAAATCTGCTCCAGCATGGGGCTCCTCTCCAGAGGCTGTAGTCCCTGCCAGGAGCCTGCTGCAGAGCAGGGTCTCCACAGGGTCACAGCTTCCTTCAGGACACATCCACCTACTCTAGTGTGGGGTCCTCCACAGGCTGCAAGGTGGATATCTGCTCTGACACGGTCGTCCATGGGCCACAGGGTGACAACTTGCATCATCATGGTCTTTACCACAGGCTGCAGGGGAATCTCTGCTCTGGCGCCTGGAGGACCTCCTCCCCCTCCTTCTGCACTGACCTTGGTGTCTTCAGGGCTGTTTCTCTCACATATTCTCAGTCATATCCCTCCCAGATGCTTTTGCACCACAGTTTTTCCCCCTTCTTAAATATGTTATCACAGAGTCGCTACCACCGTTGCTGATTGGCTCAGCTTTGGCCAGTAGCAGGTTCATCTTGGAGCCAGTTGGAACTGGCTCTGTCTGACAAGAGGGAAGTTTCTGGCATCTTCTGACAAGAGCTACCCCTGCAGCCCCCCACTACCAAAACCTTGCCACATAAACCCAATACAGGAGCTTCAGTTATCCAGGGAATTTTAATATTATTAAATTGCAAAGTTTACACATTTTTAATTATTTCCTCAAAATAGAACATTATTTTAACAGGTATTTCAAAAAACACCTTTCAAGTTAACCCCAAGGTCAGCTTCCATTTTTTCAGTTTTTTTCAGTAGAATTCTGATTAATTCTGGTAAAATTACATTATGTCGAACAAAAATCCCTATGATCAGTCAACAAAGTAATTAATATCAATGATAAAAGGGTAAGAACTGAGACCAAAATCAGGAGGACAAAAATATTGGCTACTTAAATAGCATTAGATGTATTCAAATGATCTGGGTCTGATGAAATACTGCCTGAGATATTTAGACATCCACCTGTAGCAGTTGCAGAATTATTACTGATTATTTCTGAAAATGCATGAAGGACGGTTGAGGTTCCAGAACACTAAAGGGCAAACAAGTGAGAGAGGAGAAACTCTTCAAAAGATCAGCCATCTTAACTTCAATCTTGGATGAATTAGTTAAACTATTTATATGCCTCTAGAAGACAACAAAGAGATAAGTAGCAGCCAACATGAATTTATCGAAAGCAAATTATATCAGATCAATCTAATTTTCTTCCATGATAGAGTAATGGGCATTAAGACTAGGAGGAAGTGATAGACATCATACATATTCAACTTCAGTGGGGTTTTGGCACTATATCATATAATTATCATATGCAAGGTAAAGAAACACATTAAACTACTAATGTGGTAAACAACTGACAGAAAATATATTTTCAGAGTATTATCATTATCAAATTAGAGATGTTGTATTGAGTCTGGCTGAGCCCCATAGCATTCCTCATAGTGCTATGCCTTGTATTTGTATCTAGAAAGGTGGTGATAACACACCAGTGTTTTGGCTACTGGTGAGCAGTGCTCCCACAGCATCAAGGCTCTCTCCAACCTTCCCCACACCTCCCTCTCACCAGTAGGCTGGGTGTGGGGAAGATCTTGGGAGGGGACATAGCAAGGACAGCTGACCCAAAGTGACCAATTCCATACCATATGACGTCTGCTCAGATAGAAAAGCTAAGAGAAAGGAGGAGGAAGGGGTGGGGCTGGGGCATTCATTATTTATGATGTTTGTCTTCTGGAGCAACCACTATGTGTACTGAAGCCCTGCTTCCTGGGAAGCAGCTGGACATCACCTGCTGATGGGAGTAGAGAATAACATCTTTTGTTTTCCTTTTCTTCTGCGTGTGTGACTTCTTTTGCTATTGTTTCATTAAACTGCTTTTATCTTGACCCACAAGGGGGGTTTTTGCATCTTATTTTCTCCCCCCTGCCCCCCCTACCCCCGATTCTGCTGAGGAGGGGAGTGATAGAGCAGCTTGATGGGCATCTGGCATCCAGCCAAGGTCAACCCACCACAGATGCATATCATATGGGGTTTCACATAGGTCTTTTCTGGTCCAATGTTATTTAACAGTTTTAGTAATCAGTTAGATAACAGAATAGAAAAAGTTTCTTAAATAATAGCAGGTGGAGAAGGGCTGTAGTAATTTTCAAGGACAGGTTTAGAATTAAAAATGTTCTTGACAAATTCAAAAAGTTGTCTGAAAAACAGGATGAAAATTCAACAAGGGCAACTGCAAAGTTTTACTCCCAGGTGGTAGTAACCAGCTGCACATGGGAAGGAAAGACTTTGTACTGCAGAAATAAATACTAGAGTTGTAGTTTCACAAGACTCAACAACATCAGACTCTCACAAAAAAGACAGACATTATTCAGGGATGTATAATTGGTAGTGTCATCTATAAGACTTGCAAATTAATCCTTTTGCTTTACCCAGTGCTGATAAAGCCTCTACTGATACACTCTATATAGACTTGTGCTGTACAATTCAAGAACTAATTAGAGAGAATAAAGAGAAGCACACTGAAAATGAGGCCTAGAAAGCATCATCTCTGAGGGATGAGTGAAGGAGATAGGGTTTTATAATTACATAGAAAAGATGGAGAAATATGATAAGGGACTTAAAATGCTTAAAACATAGCTGCAAAAGAAAGGCAATGAATTATTTTCCATGTTTACTGTTGGATTAAATTGCAGTTAGGAAAATATAGTTCCAGGAGAATCTTTCTAACAGTAAGGCTAGTGAAATACTGGAATAGATAGCCTAGGACCAAATCTTCATCACTAGAGTTTTCTAAGATCAGGTCAGACAAACATCTATACAGAATGATAGGTCTAGAAGTGAATCTGCACTGAAGCAGTAGTATGGTATATATAGTAGTATATATAGTAGTATAGTAGCATGTACTAGAAGATATTTCAGATATTTCCTATGATTTGTCTGATTTAACTTTAAAGTATTATAGGAGAGGTGGAGTTAGTCAATACAATTTACCTTCAGCTGCTTATTTCTTCAGTCATTTTCCTTTGAGTTAAATATTACTATTAAATATTAATTTAATAGTATAAACATGTTTATATTATGATATTATATTATATTTTAATATCATAAAATATTGCAGTAAGCAGATCAACATACAAGAACTACTGCAAAGCCTCTCCAAATCTGTCACAGCCCAACGAGTGATGCAAATTAAAATTTAAGTTTTATACTCATTTTGCCCCATACATGGGTTCTGAGGTTTTGATAGATTTACCTGAACAAATTCAGTACAGTTCTATATAATTTTGGCATATTAGTCTCATATCAGCGCTGTAGATCTCTACAGCTACTTCTTATTGACTGTGGTACATGTATTAAGGAATAAAAAGCTATAGGCCTTCTTCCTTGCTTCTTTTCCCCCTTCCTGTCAATGACTCAGCCAATGAGCTCATAGAAACTCTACTGGGAAACAGAAGCCTTCATGGAGGTAACTGCCAGTTAATTTTTAATATTCATTATTTGCGACACTCAACTCGGGTTCAGTGGAAGCCAGTATTAAAATAAATTTAATCACCAGTGTCTACAAAACAACATATGACTTACATTATATGTGCAAAGCCATTAGCCAGAAATATTTAGTTTGTTGCCTTTCTTGATTCAGGTAGTAGCTAAAGTTTAGAATCCTGCAAGTTTTGTCTATGAGGAGAGAAACATATGAGGGAGCTGGTAGCTATGACACTATCCAGTTTGTTTACCAAGAATGTATACAAGATTAAATGGAAAAAAGAAAGATTGCTGATTCACTTTGCCTTTGCAAGTACTCCTGATACTGTGCCTAGTGCTTTCTCACTCTTAGCTTCTCTGCTTTTTACCCATTGAATTCATAGACATGAAAACAAACATCAGAGATTTCTAACTTGGTTAATGTCTAACCTCCATGCCCCCTTGTATTTTTTATATATATTTATATATATATATATAAAAGCCACAATAGATGACACAATATAGCCTTATTATGTACCCGTGTTCTCCATAGTGTCCTCTATTAGTTAAATAGGGCTTCTGGAGCAACCACTGAAAATAGTCAATGAATTGAATTGTATGATGTTAATTGTTATATAACATTGTGTATTGTCACTTCTATATGCCTATTAGTACACTAGGCACCTTGTGGCGCCCATCTCTTTGACTTCAGATTTGAAGAACTGACCGTGTCTCCTTTTCAATTGCCACATTAATGAAGAATGACTTTGGTGAAGCCATACCAGTGCAGCCATAATAGAATCAGAACTGGCTTCCAGGTGCAACAGTCCAACACCTCATACCATCTTCCCTGCCTTGAAAGACTCTTATAATAGATGGAGCCCAATGTCATGGACTAAATGAACTCAACGGACTTTAGAGGGATGGTCCATATGCTAAGGGAATGATATATTTTTATTTATTTTAAAGGACAGGAGAGGTGTTTATGTATTGGAAAATGTACCATGACATAAATTATATGGAATAAGGGGTGGATACTGTCCTTGTTTCAGCTGGGATAGAGCTCATTTTCTTCTTGGTGGGTAGTTGTCGTGGTTTAACCCCAGCCAGCAACCAAGCACCACACAGCCACTTGCTCTCTCCCCCTCACCCAGAGGAATGGGAAGGAGGATCAGAAAGGAATGTAAAATTCAAGGGCTGAGATAAGAACAATTTAATAGGTAAAGCAAAAGCCACGCACGCAAGCAAAGCAAAACAAAGAATTCTTTCACCACTTCCCATGGGCAGGCAGGTGTTCAGCCATTCCCAGGAAAGCAGGGCTCTATCACGTGTAACAGTTACTCTGGAAGACAAATGCCATAATGCCAAATACAGATTTACACACTAAGCCATAATGGCTTGTAGGTGATACACACAAGAAGAGTACGTTGCTTATCTGTCTGAATGTCTATGCTAAATTTGACAACTATGCCACAAGCCAAGCCTACATGGGTGCTGTGTTATGCACGTTCCTTAACAAACAGAAGTATAATAGACAAATTCCCAAGATCTAGTCCCCAACCTAATTATATTATTTTGTAGCCAATTAAGGAAAATAACACAAATGTGCATATCTACATGTAACAAGAACAGCCAAGGATAGTGTATTTTTGCTTTTCTTCAGATAAGCTGAGAGCGATGTGCATTTTTGTCCAGCCAGCTGGACTATGTCTATGTGACCCTTTTCAGCTAGCCAGTTATCCACAGTTAAAAGAAATTATTCCTTGGTTAGGGTTGCTGAATTGGAAAAGGCAATAATAAATATATCTTCAGTAATGGAAGAGATAGCCAGTGATACTGCAGATGCCATAAAGGCTTTGCAGGAAGAAGTTTCAGAAATAGCTCATATTGACGTGCGGAATTAGACTCTATAACTCGAAAGTTATAAAGTAGGTATGTTTATTGCACGCAGATGCACGGGGGATCGCTCCTCCACAAGCGTGCATGCCCGAAGTGACGAACCATCTCACATTTATACAATAAAACAAATGAATATTCAATTAATGCCTATACATATTCGTTACCTAAACCCCGCTTCGTATGTTAATTAGCTTATCAGTCCGTTTCCTGCAATGTGGTGGTCTTGCAGGTTTGTAGGTGATTCCTGTTCTTGTGACCATCCAATCTTCTCCAGCAAGGAGACTTAGCACTCCCTTCCTCTAGATAGCCTTTGAATGTCTCTCATCCTTTTCTCATTCTTTTTTAAATAGCCCCTTTGTTAGAGGAAGAAGGGCAGGCGTCCCACACCCACCCCCACCCCACCCCCACCCCACCCCCCCCCATCACCCCTTTGTTAGAGGAAGAAGGGCAGGCGTCTCCTCAAAACTGTGTGCCTACGTGACCAGACACCGCAGCCATGACCAGTCACCATACCCACATTCCCGAGCAGACGTATACAATCACAGTCGGTGTCCATTGTCCCCATTTCACACTATTTCTCCCTATCAATCCCCCCTTTTCTATCAAACTAAGTAAATTATTTTACTTAAGCAGTCTTCCCGGATGATATAAAGCATCATACATAAGTGTTACCCTTTTAAACATTCTCCAAACCCACAAATATAACATAATGGTTAGTATTAAGGAAATTCCTAAACTGATCAATAAGATCACAATGGGGTGTACCAGAGTGTTAAGAATTCCTGTTGCAGAAGGTGACCAGCCAAAGAGAGTATCCCACCAATTATGGTTTCCATCCTGTTCTACCTTTTTTAAAACTTTCTTGATCCCCTCTACATCATGATGGATCATAAGAAGAGTTTCGTGTCCCTTTTCTTTGGTTTCTTCCAGTATACGTTGTAAATCTGCATGTTTTAATAGTTCTTTTATACTGCTTATATTTAGTCCTATGGAGGTAGGAATTATCATCTGTGATAGGGTAAAGTTGGATTTTAAGAATTGATGAGACACTACTGGGGCTGAGTAACTAAAATCACATCCTGTGATAGTAGTAAAATTACAAATACAATAATTTGAATACTGTGCAGTCTCCTTTATCTCCCCATCTACGGTTATTGTGTTACACTTAGTTCTCAAACACGCACATCCCTTCCCTGCATATATAATTACTGTTTTCAAGTTTGCATTTGGTCGGGCCTCGAAATGACATATTTTCTGATCTGTATCTAAACAAGTATCCTGAGCCATTATAGTATTGCTTTCACAGAGGAAGCCCTGCTGTTCTCACATAATACAAGATTCTAAATCTACTGTTTGCCACTTGTCGCCTATCTTTCTGGCCCATGTTCTATGTTCAAAAGGGTATAGGAGCACCCCATTATGGTTAATTCCAAGGGCTACAATGGGGTGTATGGTAATTATTACTGCATTATGTATGGTTAATACAAAAGCTGTGATTGTGTGTGTGTTGGGGTCGTAGGTAAAGTTCACCATACTCCACCATGACTGGAGTTTTCTTTCTACCTCCGTAGCATTGTCCCAAACCATCTTTCGAATTTCCGTAGGAAATATGCCTTCCTCTCCTTCTCTTATTATGGATGCAGCTATTGATTGCATCCACATTTGGGCTTGGATGCAGGAGCGGGCTGGAAACTAGGACCATGCGCGGCAATCAGTTAGCTGAGGGGAATGTGCTCGAGCTTGTCTAGACAATAATTAACATGATGAGGCATGTTTGCAGAGCACAGGGGAGTGGGAGACGGATGGCGCCAAGGATGGCGCCAAGGAAAGGTAACACCTTGCTGTTAATTGATGAAAGTGTCCTTTGTAGTTAACCACCAATCGGGGATTGCCTAGTATGCAATGCTTAGCTTCAAGAACCAATCTGTTTAAAACGCGCAGCTTCTGAAAGTGTGTATAAAAACTCGTGCTTCTGTACAATAAATGGACATTTGCTTGCATCAACCTGCGTCCCGTATCTTCATTCGCCGCAAATTGGTGACCCCGACGTGATCCATTTAAGGATCTAACGTGAAGGGCTCTCGAATCGCCTAACTGAGCGACATGCAGCGAATCCCACAGAACTTTGAATGATCTGCTGAAAGGAAGCAGGAGCCGGCCTGAAATCCCTCCAGAGTTGAGAGGTGAGCTGTGGGAAATCCGTAACGGGGAATCAGGCTTCGTCCCCAGAAAGAGACGTATATGGACTCATAAAGGGTCTTCTAGTCAGATCAGGGAGTCCGTGCCTCAATCTCCTCAAATGGTGACCCCTATGGTGGTGTTCCGAAGCCTTGAAAGATTAAGGACGGAACTGGTCGATAAAAAAGACAGCTCGTGGAAGAGGGCTGAGTTTGGGAATTTGGGAGGGGACACAGCCAGGATAGCTGGCCCAGACTAGCCAAAGGGGTATTCCATACCATATGACATCATGCTGAGTATGTATAAGCTGGGGGAAGGAGGGAGGGTATGGTTGTCTTCTGTTGTGGTTTAACCCTGGCTGGCAACTTTTGCACTGGCTATATGGGACTATTAAAAGATGAGTGAGTCTTGCGGATCACTCGTTGGCTCTCCACTTGATGGATAGGACCCAGGGAGTCTTGGTAGCAATCAGCATCTGTTATTCTTCGACTGACAGCAATCCCACAGTGAAGGGTTCTTCTGAGAGGACAGGCAGAGTAGATAGCTGTTTAATCTTCCCTGTGTTCATGGTGGCTACACCAAAAGCCCATCGGTATCCCTTTTTTTTCCTTGAGGAGAGACAGAGGTTTTCTTCAAAGTGTTGGAGCCAAGAACATACTATCTCCACAGTTGGTATATCTTTATCTGGGCAGTACATTGTTGCCAAGTTGTAAGAATATGATGCTGGGGCATTTCCAACCACCTTCCTCTACATGGTCTTTGTGCACAGGACCTTATCTGGATCTTTGGAAACTTTGTCATTATCTAGATCACTATAGATGACTTCCAGCACCTCTAATTCTCTCAGGTACTGGATGCCTTCCTCAGCAGTAGTCCACTTTCCTTGGTAATTTGCATGATCCTCCTTGAATGGATATCTTGCCCTTACACTTGACAGGAGCCATCTCCAGAGACTGCAAATTGCTGTCTCTTTTCCAATTCCTCTCTCAATTCCCCAGTTTCTAGCAAGGGATCCCAGCTGTTGGGCTTTCTTACCTTCCAGTTGCTGACAGTTGGCATGGCTATCCCAGCATTGGAGCAGCCAGGCAGCAATCTGCTCACCTGGTTGGCAGCTGTAATCTTTCCACATGTCTGAAAGTTCTTTTGATGTCAGAGACCAGGTAGTTTCTGTCTCTTGTCTAATTTCTCTCACTTCTTTCTCCCATTTCTTTGCTGAAGGACTGGCTTCCTGATCAGACCCTTCTTCCTCCTCCTCCCTTATTTATCAATGATATGGACCTGTTGTTCTCCTTGTCTACTGTTTCTTTTTCACTACTGGGACAATTACTACAATTGGCATTTGGGTCCCTATCTCAACCATGGTGTCCTCAGATGCAGTTTGGGTCCCTATCTCAACTATCATGTTCTTAGATGTAGTTTGCATACTGGTCTCAATCATGGCATTCTCAAAGGTGATTTGAATCACTGTCTTAACCACAGTCCCCTGATACTACCGAATTGTGGCTCAATAGGCACAAGCCAAGCCCCTGTGCAGTGCTAGAAGCTGCTGTTTTTCATTGGGGTAGGCAAGGCATCCTTCTATCAGGTGATGCGTCAGTTAACCAGGATTATTTGCCTGTTCAGGTATAAAATTCCAGGCTATGGGAGGTAATAAGCCAACAGTGTTCATTAGTAGTATTAAACAGCTTACTTAAAGGTGATCAAGGACCTTGAGAGTCTACTCAATAAAACCACCCACATCTGTCCTGGATGGGAAGAGGGAAGTGTATTCCTTCATTCTCTCCACAAGACAGCTCCCCCAGTAAAAGCACATAGTC
Source organism: Falco rusticolus (assembly GCF_015220075.1). Classification (NCBI taxonomy): domain Eukaryota; kingdom Metazoa; phylum Chordata; class Aves; order Falconiformes; family Falconidae; genus Falco; species Falco rusticolus. The sequence goes on from NC_051209.1 coordinate 5,175,315, forward strand.
AGTGTAAAGCACATAGCCATTTTTTGAATTAACATATTCCCAAGCTCAGCAAAATAAAGAGTGCAGGCAGCAAACTCCGTGACCCACACAGAAGCTTGCCACTTAATAACTACTATAGCTATAGCATGCTCAATTCAAAATTGCCATTGTGTCATGCTCCATATTGGGCTCCAAAAAGGGCTGTTGTGGGTTGACCTTGGCTGGATGCCATGTGCCCACCAAGCTGCTCTATCACTCCCCTCCTCAGTGGGACAGGGGGAAAAAATATGATGAAAAAACTCATAGGTCAATATAAAGACAGTTTAATAAAGAAAAGTAAAAGCCACACACAGAAGTAAAGGAGCACTGCTCAGCAGTAGCCAAAACACTGGTGTTATCACCACCTTTCTAGCTACCAATACAAAGCACAGCACTATAAGGGCTGCTATGGGGAAAGTTAATTCCATCCCAGCCAGACCCAATACAGACAGACACACAGTGGTGGTCAGGCACAGGGCTGGGTCAGACAAGTATACTGACTGGTCACAGTTTATATGTGTCTTTTTTCCCCTTCTTATCAGTTACAAAGTCCAGGTTGGCCCTCTCCAAAGCTTTGCCCACATTTTTATAATCATCCATCAATAAGTGATTGGAGACTTTTGGTCTTTGGCATCTCCTCTGTTATTCTTTGTCTACCAGGTTTATGTTTCTTATTTATGGCTTCCTCCTTTACTTATTATCCCTTCTTGTAGTAAAAAGGTCCTTAATCAGATAACCTTATTGAAGTGTACCCTTACAATATCATGTCTAAAAAATCCTTCAGTTCTAGTAGTCTGATTATCTCAGTATCCCATCTTTGATTCCCTTTTATTCTAAAAAATAATGTACATTTTTCATAATAATTATACTTTGTTTTCTATACACCCATGTTTTAATTTGGTATCTGAAAGGGCCTTAAGTACTATTAAGTTAATCTTCAAAACACTTATTACATTATCATAATCATCCTCATTTTGCAGATAAATGAAAATAACAGCAAGAAGCAAGTAACCTGCCAAAGGTAATAGAATTAGTGGCAGTACTGAAACCAGATGTGAGCTGAAAATAGATTACACCACCCTTATTGTTAGCACCCAGTAATCCTCTGGTTTGATAAAACAAAATACAGCATCTGTTCTGTGATGATGCTTTCGGCCATGCTCCATAGGATCTATATTATCTGGGTTTTTTTCATTAGTCAGGTGTTGCAGCTCCACCAGTATTCCAGATAAATATCACTTCAGTGAAAGAAGTGGAGTTACAGTCTCTTATGCCAAGGTAAATTTGGTCAATTGGGTCAATGCATTTCATTTGGGAATAATAGACAAGAGCTAAGAAATTACAAGGTGTGTATTAGAGGGAAAAAGAGTACAAAGAGTACTCACTCCTCCAATCTCAGGGGAGAAAATAGGATTAAAAAGTTCATGGGTCAAGATATATAGGGAGATGACATGCCAATTACAGTCATGGACAAAACAGACTCTTCATAGGGAAATTTTTATAATTTATTGCCAAATAAAATCAATTTGAATAGTGAGGAAAAAAAAAAGCAGAGAAAAAAACCCATGGTGCCCCATGTTGAGCACCGAAAAAGACTGTTGTGGGTTAACCTCAGTGGTCAGCTAAGCACCACATATCTGCTTGTTCACTCCTCCTGCAGTGGGACAGGGGAGAGAATCAGAACGGTAAAAGTGAGAAAACTCATGGGCTGAGATAAAGACGATTTAATAGGTAAATCAAAAGCTGCATGTGCAACCAAAGCAGAATAAGTATTTAATTCACTACTGCCCATCAGCAGTCAGGTGTTTATCCACTTCCATGAAAGCAGGGCTTACATACAAATTGCTATAGAAAAAATGAATTCTATCTCAGCCAAAACCAGTATACCTTCACAGGCTGTGCTGTGTATATCTTCTCCTGTGTGGTCTCTTCCACAGACTGCAGGGGAATACCTGCTCCAGCACCATGGAGCACCTTCTCCCCCTCCTTCTTCTCTGACCTCGGTGTTCCCTCTGCTGTTTCTTATTCTTTTTACCGCCTTCTCCTCTCCTTCTGTGATGGTTTTTTTGCCCTTTCTTAAATATGTTTTCACAGAGATGCTACCAACTTCACTGATGGGCTCAGCTTTGGCCTGTGGTAGGTCTGTTGCTGAGCCAGCTGAAACTGTCAGCCCCTGACCTCTTCGCTCAAAGACCACCCCTGCAGCCCTCATAGTTATCAAAACCTTACTACATGTACCTGTCATGGTTTAACCCCAGCCAGCAACTAAGTACTACACAGCCGCTTGCTCACTCCACCCTGGTGGGATGGGGGAGAGAATCAGAAAATTAAAAGTGAGGAAACTTGTGGGTTGACATAAGGACAGTTTAATAAGAAAAACAAAAGCCACGCACACAAGCAAAGCAAAACAAGGAATTCATTCACCATTTCCCATCGGCAGACAGGTGTTCAGCCATCTCTGGGAAAGCAGGGCTCCATCACACATAATGGTTACTTGGAAAGACAAAATGCCATAACTCGAAACATCCCCTCCCCTTCTTCTTCCCTCAGCTTTATATTGGTGAGCATGACATCATATGGTATGGAATATCCCTTTGGTCTCCTGGGGTCAACTGTCCCAGCTGTGTCCCCTCCTGACGTGTGCATCCCCAGCCTACTCACTGGTGGGGTGGGGTGAGGAGCAGAAAAGGCCTTGACTCTGTGTAAGCACTGATGTTCTGCATAAAAACAGATAAAAGCACTCTTTTTTCCATTTCTTTTGCAGGTGTTTCCATATAAGAATAGGCAGTTATCTCATTCAGAAGGCTAAGCAAATGAACAGTCCAGCTCTTTAGACAATAAGAAAAAACTATAGACAATGTATTTGAGAGACAATACAGTGAGGGATACAGGTGGATTCAGCAGCTATGAAAGGGGATTTGGAACAGAAAGCAAAAAAGCTAAGAGATGTTCTAGATGTTAAGACTGAGGGGCCATGTAGGCTATTAGTCTGTCTTTGATAATAACAATAGGAGATGCTATTTCAGGAAAATGAGTCTAATCACTTCCTTTGGTCCATTCTTCAGCATCGACAATTGTTGCATTTGGAATGGTAGAGAGTAATAGAACATTGAAAAGCCTTAAATTCAGAGAGGAGAGGCCTGAACAAACTGTATAGTTGTATAGTCATCAAGTATAATCACAGTGAATCTCAATGAGTACATCTACAGGCACCCATGCGAGTGTTGTGCAATTGCAAATCTCTCTAGTTCCTCACTGCATACTTACTTGCTATATGAGATTTGGATATCTTGAGAAAGAGATACTTGAAATTGGCATGGAAAGAAGCTAATATACTTAATCCTCTGCTTGAACTTATACAAAATACTTTTAATGAGGTGTCAGGAAAGACAGGCAAGGGACACATCAGACAGAAAAAAGAATTATGACTAAACGTGGTTGCAGTTTTATTTATTGCTTTCTCTGTTACAAATTAACTTCAAGTTCCTTGTTTGAGGTTGTTGTTTTTTTCTCTACACTCATTTAGCTTGCATTTCAAAAAGTGCACTTTGAACTTGTAACTGGAAGATAGTCACCACATGATATGCACTTGCACTCTAGAAATATTTAACATTTTTGCGAAATAAACTTATTATTCTTACACATGTATCAAAGACACCAAGTTGGGTGTACTGTTGATCTGCTTGAGGGTAGGAATGCTCTGCAGAGGGATCTGGACAGGCTGGATCTATGGGCCAAGGCCAATTGTATGAGATTCAATAAGGTTCAGTGCTGGGTCCTGCACTTGGGTCACAACAATGCCATGCAATGCTACAGGCTTGGGTAAGAGTGGCTGGAAAGCTGCCTGGGGAAAAAATGACCTGGGGATGTTGGTCAACAGCTGGCTGAATATGAGCCGGCAGCGTGCCCAGGTGGCAGAGAAGGCCAACAGCACCCCAGCTTATATCAGAAATAATGTAGCCAGCAGGACTAGGACAGTGATTGTCCCCCTGTACTCAGCACTGGTGAGGTCACACCTCAAATCCTGTGTTCAGTTTTGGGCCCCTCACTACAAGAAAGACATTGAGGTGCTGGAGAGTGTACAAAGAAGAGCAAAGAAGCTGGTGAAGGGTCTAGAGAACGAGTCTTATGAGGAGCGGCTGAGGGAAGTGGGGTGGTTTAGTCTGGAGAAAAGGAGACTCAGGGGAGACCATATCCCTCTCTACAACTACCTGAAAAGAGATTGTTGGGAGGTGGGTCTCGTCTCTTTTCCCAAGTAACAAGTAGAACAAGGAAGCAGCCTCGAGTTGTGCCAGGGAAGGTTTAGATTGGATATTAGGAAAACTTTCTTCACTGAAAGAGTTATCAAGCATTGGAACAGGCAGCCCAGGGAGGTGGTTGAGTCACCATCCCTGAAGATATTTAGAAGACGTGTAAATGTGGTGCTTAGGGAAATGGCTTAGTGGTGGATTTGGCAGTCCTGGGTTAACAATTGGACTAGATAATCTTTTCCAACCTAAATGATTCTATGATTCTAATGATTCTATGAGAGCATCAGCTTGTCTTCAGTCAGCCAAATGCATACTCCAGTACTAGTCTTCAACTGCTAGGTATGTAACTACTTTTTTCCTGGGACCTGTGCAGTTAGAGAAGAATTTCATGATCTTTATTAAAAGAACCTAGTTGTTACTAAAATAACAGTGGTCAGTAATACTCCATGGGCAAACAACATTACTGTAAAGGACCTCATTTTGTCTATGAACATAAGTGTTAAATGAGTAATTGGGTGTCACAGACCTTAATATATTTCCCACACTGATGTTCAAAACACTACCCTTACCATCCTTCAAGCCTCTGCTAAACCAGAACACATCAGTCTTCTATCTGACATCATAACTCTTCCATGAATCTGTAGTCCCTTGGTATCTCCAGAACTATTTGGGATCTCACTCAGCTAAAAAAACATTATTCTTTAAAAGACATTTATTTTCCCCTTTGGGACCATAAGGGAGAAAAAAGAATTTTCAAAACCAAAGACTGCAGGAGCAAAATCATGGACTCAACGACGTATCAATATGATCCTAACTGAAGCCACTTTACTTAAGTTTCTGCAAGCTTATATACAATTTTCATATTCGTACACACGTCACACCTTAATTATGTTGGTTACATACACTGTTCACACGCTGCTATACAGACACTAATTGGTTAAAAGCATACTGCGACGAGCGAGGGGAAGCAAGCAGCCGACTCAATGTGAGTGATAGAGCAAGCTTCAATTTATTACGGCGCGATTATGTCTTATATACAGTTCCAGTTAATTATGCCTACAAATCATCTGCTGATTGGCTAAGCTCTAAAGGATTACACTTTCATACGTCCTCCTATTTGCGGTTTCTGCGGATAGCTAACTACATATATTTTTTTTTTTTCTCTTATCTACGTGAATTCCTCAAAGTTATTTACAACATTAGGCACAAGGTCAGCATAACCTTATCTCTCTTCCCTTATTAGCAAGCCTGGTAATTTTCCATTTTTAGCAAGCCTGGCAATTTCTCGCTGCGGCCTAGCTTGGTTCACTCCAGACTTATGTCAAAAGCTGTATCACACAGTCCTTCTATGGAACCGTGGCCGTTCTCTTTCATCCATTCTGCAACAATTCCCCCTTTTTCTTTTTGGACAAGGAAAACTGGTCCAGTTACACGCTCAAATAATTTTCAAATACAAGAGAGAGCACAGCTTAAACATATAAATCCAATGATAACAATTATTACTATAAGCAACACACTTTGCAACAGTTTTTTTAACCAGCCTCCTATCCCAAGCCAATTTGTTAAGCTTTCAAGGCCAAAAAATCCAACATCTTGTTGAATTTTTTGAGAATGTTCCATCAATTGTTTGATTTCTTTATGTATGGAGCTTGAATTATCTTCAAGGTCCATACAACACATGCCTTCAAAATCTTCACAGCCATGTCCATGTGCTAATAGTAAAAAGTCAATGGCCATGCGGTTTTGCAAAACAGCATGTTGAACAATAGTTAAACTATCAGCTAGGTCTGATAAAACTCTGCTGGTGAGGTTGGCTTGTTTAACCACCCAACAAGACAGCGTTTCTAAATTTTTGTGGGCCCGAGCAGCGGCGGCACCTGGGATAAATAACGAAGCAAAAAATACCTCCCATTTGTTCCAAAGTTGAACGTTATCATCACAGGTGTTACCAAGGATCTGGGAAGTGTCTCTTCTCCATCTCACTGGATTTGATTTGTTAGGATGAAAATGTGGTAAGGCTAAACTCAGACGACCGATGGTACATGGACCACCTACAGGCATTGAGGGTATTCCATTCCATGCTCTATTGCCACAAATAAAAAACAAACCAGGGGGTAATTTCCTAGGATATAATACTCCAGGTGCAGGATTAGACAGATTTCGACTGGTATGGTTACACCAAACACTCCAATTAAACTGATTCTTAATTAGATATACGGGAGTGATAGCAGTTGTACTACAAGGCATGTTAGAGGCTTCACCAGCACAAGGGTACTGGGAAGAATTCAAATATACACAGTAAGAGGCATTTAGTGAATCGACTAGTTCGATTTCTTGAGGGCTAGGACCAATAGGGAGTTTGTCATCCCAGTTATCAAATTTTTCAAAAAAGCTGCTCATATTATTACCTCGAGCCAATATGGTAACTTTTGGCATCTGGTTAAGAGACTGGTTAAGGGCGATCCAATCTGAGTCATTTAACGGCACACCTACTAAACAAGTTAAAAAGGGTACGCTAGGGGTTGACAAACTTGCACAAAACGTGGTTGTGTTAATAGCTCTACTTAAAGTTACCCATACATTTTCTCGCAAATCAAACAATGATTTAGGCACAAAGGCTACAACTACGACAACAAAATTAATTAACACAACAATTCTCAACATTATGCTTAAAATATAGCTAAAACAATATTAATAAATCAATCACGAGTTGACATTGGTTACTGGAGCATCAGTCACTGCTGCTTTGGTCCATTTTGCTGGGATCCACTGCGGCCCTGTGGGGGTAAGTACACACATATAACCTCTTCCAGCATACTTTACTTCTGCTGGCCCTTTCCACAAACCAGCTGAAGGATCCCTATACATAACAAACACTGGAACATCATCTTTACATGTTTTAAGATACCCATGTAACCATGCAGGTGATTCTTGCTGTTCTGCAAATATACATAGATGATTCAACACAAAAAGAACTTTAGCAAGTCTCTCTTGTACATCTGTAATCTTCTCAAACTTCTGTAAATATTACTTTAATGTCTGATGTCTTCTTTCAATGATTGCTTGTCCCGTGGGAGAGTGAGAAATACCTGTAATATGTCGCACTCCCCATGCTTGACAAAAACGTCTCATTTTTTCACTGACATAAGCAGGGCCATTATCAGTCTTTATTGTCTGTGGCACTCCCATGACAGCAAAACAACTTGTTAAATGCCGTATTACATGGAGTGCTCGTTCCCCTGTTTGTGCTGTAGCCCATACAAATTTACTATATGTATCAATTGTAACGTGTACATATTTTAATCTGCCAAATTCAGCAACGTGAGTGACATCCATTTGCCACAACTCTCTGGCTTTAAGTCCTCTGGGGTTCACCCCGATACCTAGTCCCGGTCCATGATGACTGCACGTAGGACAAGCTCGTACAATTCCTCTAGCTTCTTCCGTTGTAATGTCAAATTGTCGATGCAGTCCCCGCGCGTTTTGGTGAAATGTGTTGTGTGATTCTCGTGCTTTAACAAACTCGCTTAGTGGAGCTGCTACAGACACGAGCTGGTCAGCGTGCGCATTCCCTTCCCCCAAACCGTCAGACCATTTATGACTTCTAATATGTATAACGCAGTAGGGTTGCGTGCGCTGCTGTATTGCTGACAACAGTTGCCTAAGGAGTTCAAACAGCCGTTGACTTTGCACTTCTTTAAGGCGAGCATCTTCAATTGGGCTTACGATTCCAGCAACATACATCGAGTACGTTACAATGTTTAACCTCGCATGTATCCCATACAACAGCAGCTAGCTCTAAAGTTTGTAACGAATCTCCTGCTTTCGCAGGAAGGATTTGGTGGTGCCATTGATTGTTCTCCTGCCATGTTGCTGCTGCTTTTCTTGAGCGTTTCCCTGCATCCGTATAAACTGTGATAGCATCCGCTAAGGGTCGCTCACTTCGTTTCGGACGCTTTAACCAGTCATAATTACTAATCCATTTTAATATAGGTGCTTTTAAAGGCTCAACTTTAATCTCCAGAGCTTCACTTAATAAACTTAACTGTAAAGCTGATGAATTCTGCAACCACCACTCCAAGTCTTCTCTGCGTATTGGTAGATACACGACATTTGGCTCCATTCCGGTAATTTGTAAAATTCGCGTTCTTCCTTTTCGAATGATTTCTGCCAAATTTTGCGTTTTTTCTTGGATGGTAGTCTTTGGTTGCATTTTGGTAAAGATCCACTCTAATACTCTCACAGTCTCCCCCTTTTTCTTTTTGCACTGTGTAAGTGCACCAATAAAGTGTGAGGGACCGTTTAACACAGTGAGGTCTACAGGAAGATCAGGGTCAATTCGATCTACTGCACGCTCTACAACCCGCTCACTGAGTTGTTGAATCATAACTTGTTGATCCTTAGAAACAATAACAGGATTAGATGGATCTGTTCCTTTTAATAAAGGTCGTAACACGTCTAGTTCATCATTGGTGATGCCTGCTACTGGGCGTAGCCATTGGAGGTCACCCAATAACTTTTGAGCATCATTGAGGGTATGCAGATCTTTACAAATGGTTAATTTTTGTGGACTCACTTATGACTGAGTAATATTCCAGCCAAGATATTTCCATGCGGGTGAACGCTGGACCTTTTCAGTTGCTATGACGAGATTTTGCGTCTCTAACTGTCGTTGTATAAAGGTCTCCTGTTGTCCAGTGAAAGGCTGTTTTTGAGCAAATAGAATATCATCCATATAATGGTAAATAATAACATGAGGCCATGCTTTTCGAATAGGTTGGAGAGCAGCATCAACAAATAGCTGACACAGGGTAGGGCTATTTTTCATGCCTTGTGGTAACACAGTCCATTCAAATCGCTGGTCAGGTCCCTCTCTGTTAACCGATGGCAATGTAAATGCAAATCGTTGAGTGTCATTGGGGTGTAGCTGAATTGTAAAAAAGCAGTCTTTTAAGTCAATTATTAATAAATGCCATTCAGTGGGCAACATAGCAGGATTAGGAAGACCCGGTTGTAAGGCTCCCATTGCTTGCATTTGTTGATTCACTGCTCGTAGATCATGTAATAGCCGATATTTTCCTGATTTTTTCTGGATTACAAATATCGGTGTATTCCAAGGACTGGTTGACGGTTTAAGATGACCTTGTGTTAACGGGTCTTGAACTAGCAAATGTGCTTGTTGCAGACTTTCCTTTTTCAATGGCCACTGTCCGATCCAAACAGGCTCTTCCATTAGCCATTTCAAAGGAATCGGGAAAGTCCAATTGACAGTGACCGTTCCTAAAAAGGTGAATTTGTAGTAAGTAGTACTCCTAATTGATTCAACACATCTCTTCCGATGAGTGCATTCACTCCACTCGGTAAGGGCATAACAGTAACATGTAGTATCGCTGTTTTTCCATCTATGATGATTTGTATTCTTTGTTGACTGCGCTGAACAGGCGCTATTCCCCCTACTCCTTCAACTCCTCCAGGGACGTGTTGCAGTGGCCAATAAGAAGGCCACTGACCACGCGCGATGATTGTGATATCGGCACCAGTGTCCAAAAGTGCAGTCATGTGTTTTTTACCAGTCCCATGTACAAGAATAATTTGGGCGAGTGGTCGTTGATTCATAGGTACAGTCAACATCGCTAAGCCTCCTGTGGACCCAAAACCATCTGTCCCGCGATTGTGATTGGAGATTGCAGACATTTGGTGAGTTAAGTGTTGGAGTGGTATTAATTGAGCAATGCGACTACCTTTAGGAATATATATAGGCGGAAAACTCGTTTGAACAATTATAAAAATTTCTCCTTTATAGTCACAATCAATAAGTCCTGGTAAAACAAAGAGTCGCTTGAGGCCACTGGAAGAACAACCCAGCAGCAAAGCTCCATGAAGTTGTCCGTTTATCATTATAGGTCCTTTGATTCCTGTGGCAACTTTCTGCGGGCGGTTATCAAGTAGAGTAATATCTATTGCTGTTGCCAGATCCAATCCGAGGCTCCCTCGGGTTGCTGGTCGTAACTTTGTGGCTGGTTGAAGGCGGGAGGTGTTGGTTGTTGGTTGGGGAGCTGGTTGGGGACAGTCATCGGCATGCAGGTTGCTGGAGCCGCTATTGGGGTCAGCGCGCCGCGACTCCTGGCGCTCCGCTTCCCTTTTCCCGAACGCCGGCAAGCTGAGGTATTATGATTATTCATTTGACAGTTTCGGCACCATACTTGGCGTTCTTGACACTGCCGGCGCGTATGACCCGAACGTCCACAACGAAAACATGTATAGTCCCTTCGATGGTGTATTCTGTCTCGACGTTCATCCGGAGGTTTCAGTGGAGCGAGGGCTGCAAATGCTTGCTGCTGAGCCTTAACTAAATTGTCCCCTACCTCTTTAAGCGCTTCAACTAACAGAGCTTGGGCTCCTACAGGAACCCTGCTCATTCGCTCTAACATGGTTTCAATAGAGGCATCCAGAGGAAGAGTAACAAATGCCTTTTGTATAAGGGTTACAATTTTCCAGCACACATTGTCTTAACAAAGGTCCTTTCATAAAGTCAGCCATATCTGCACTATTAATAGCATCTGTAACCCTATCTACAAAAGAGGCAAAAGATTCATCCCTTCCTTGTTTGACTGACATATATGAGGGTGTAGCCGGTGTAGTTTTGACTTTTTGTAAGGCTTCTCGTGCTAGCCTCATAGACTCTAATAAGACATCTGGGCCAGATTGCATCTGCATTTCTACAGAAGCAAAGGGCCCGATTCCCATCAATTGTTCTACTGTTAAACCCGCTAAACGATCATTCGGTGCGCGAGGCATATGTACAGACAGTTCACAAAGTTTCTGCCAATGGGCTTGCCATAACAACTGTTGTGATTGTTTCAAAATGAGTCTCATTATATTTTTAATGTCTTCTGGACAAAGCATTCCGCTACTCCAAATATAGTTTAACATTTGCCTTGCAGGTTCGCCATGTAAACCTGACTCATTAACTGTACTCCGTAACTGATTTAATATTTTCCAGTCTAAAGTATGATGTTCTCCTGTCATTACTCCTGCATTATCAACAGTGTAAATTACTGGATAGGCTTGATGATTAATTTGAGCTACGACATCAAAGTCTTTTTGTTCCATCGCTTCTCGGACTATTTTGTCCCAACCGACTCGAATTAGTCGTGGCTGCGGGTGAAGGCAAGGCGATTTAAAAGTTCTATTAGCTGAATCAGACTTTAACTTCCCATCGTCTGCCCTCTCATTTTTGTCACTTGTCTCCTCCTCAGTTTCGCTTTCTTGTGATTCTCCCTGCACCTCCACTTGAGGTGGTGCCGAGGGACAAGCTTTTTCCTCCGGAGGAGGAGGGGGAGGAGGATGGTCTGAGGGTCGGCGAACAACAGGAACAGGGATTCCCGAGGCAGGGGGGGTAAAATAATCACCTCCTGCCGTAAGACGCCCAGCAGCCGGGTCAGACCGTTCGAGTCGGCTGGAAGCAGCTGCTGCCATTTGTTTTTCAACTTTATATCTTTTTAAACAATTAATAACTTCTCTCCAAGGTTTCATTAATTTCTTAGCAGCTTTATCATCATCAATTACTGAATCCCATAAACAATCCCCATAATTACACCATTCTTCTACTTCAAACATATGCTCAGGATCTGCAAAATATCCTTTTGCTTTACCTAATGCAATTAACCCGGCCAGATCTTTTAAAGGGCCTATTCCCCGCTTTTCTAAAAAGCGTTGTAAAAGTGCTAGCGCTACATCTTTTTCCATTGCTCACTCATTAAAGTCCTCTTTGTTGCAGTCTTTTCCCTTGGGTAGCAGCTCACGGATGGCGAACACCTTCTTTAATTATCCTGGACTCAAGCACGGATCGGGTACGATGCCAGCATCAGCCGATCTTCTGCTCTCTGGTCGCTGCTACCAGTGCTTCTCCGTCCTCTCTGTCCGGTGAAGAACAGGGATTGGGGGTCCCTGTTCGGGCGCCACTTGCGACGAGCGAGGGAAAGCAAGCAGCCGACTCAATGTGAGTGATAGAGCAAGCTTCAGTTTATTACGGCGCGATTATGTCTTATATACAGTTCCAGTTAATTATGCCTACAAATCATCTGCTGATTGGCTAAGCTCTAAAGGGTTACACTTTCATACGTCCTCCTATTTGCGGTTTCTGCGGATAGACAGCTACATATATTTTTTTTTCCTCTCTTGTCTACGCGAATTCCTCAAAGTTATTTACAACATTAGGCACAAGGTCAGCATGACCTTATCTCTCTTCCCTTTTTAGCAAGCCTGGTAATTTTCCATTTTTAGCAAGCCTGGTAATTTCCCACTGCGGCCTAGCTTGGTTCACTCCAGACTTATGTCAAAAGCTGTATCACACAGTCCTTCTATGGAACCGTGGCCGTTCTCTTTCATCCATTCTGCACTTCGACAATTCCCCTTTGTTTCCTCGTCCCTTTTGGGCGGTCGTCGTCATCGCTACAACCTTTTTACGAAAGCATACGACGTACTTCATACAAGCCTTCTGTCCTGCCTTCGAAAATTCCCCTTTAGATCCTCGTCTATTTTGGGCGGTCGTCGTCGTCGCTTAAACCTATTTATTAATACATTCGCCGTTCTTCATATAAGCCCTCTGTCCTTCCTTCCACAGGTCCCCTTTTTCTTCTCGTCCCTTTTGGGCGGTCGTCGTCGTCGCTACAACCTTTCTACGAATGCATGCGACGTTCCTCATACAAGTCTACTGCCCTGTCTTCGACAATTCCCCTTTAGATCCTCGTCCCTTTCGCGCGGTCATCGTCGTCGCTACAACCTTCTTATGAATGCATACGACGTTCTTCATACAAGCCCCCAGTCCTTCCTTCGACAATTCCCCTTAGTTTGCTCGTCCCTTTTGGGCGGTCGTCGTCGCTACAACCTTTTTATGAATGCATACGACGTATCATACAAGCCTCCTGTCCTTTCCTTGACAATTCCCCTTTGTTTCCTCGTTCCTTTTGGGCGGTCGTCGTCGTCGCTACAACCTTTTTACGAATGCATACGACGTTCTTCATACAAGCCCCCTGTCCTACGTTGAAATATCCCCTTTGTTTCGTCGTCTGTTTTAGGCGGTCATCCTCGTCGCTACAACTATTTACCAATGCATACGACGTTCTTCATACAAGCCATCTGCCCTTCCTTCGACAATTCCCCTTTGTTTCCTCGTCCCTTTTGGGCGGTCGTCATCGTCGCTACAAATTTTATACGAATGCATACGACGTAATTCATACAAGCCCCCTGTCCTTCCTTCCACAATTCTCCTTTGTTTCCTCGTTCCTTTTTGGGCGGTCGTCGTCGTCTCTATGACCTTTTTACGAATGCATACGACGTTCTTCATACAAGCCCCCTGTCCTTCTCTTGACAACTCCCCAATGTTTCCTCGTCCCTTTTTGGCTGTCGTCAAGGTAACAACCTTTATACGAATGTATACAACCTTCTTCATACAAGCCTTCTGTCCTGCCTTCGACAATTCCCCTTTAGATCCTCGTCCCTTTTGGGCGGTAGTCATGGTCGCTACAAATTTTTTACGATTGCATGCGACGTTCTTCATACAAGCCCTCTGTCCTCCCTTCGACAGTTCCTCTTTGTTTCCTCGTCCCTTTTGGGCGGTGTTCGTCATCGCTACGACCTTTTAATGAATACATACGACGTTCTTCATACAAGCCCCCTGTCCTGCCTTCGACAATTCCCCTTTTTCTTCTCGTCCCTTTTGGGCGCTCGTCATCGTTTCTACAACCATTTACGAATGCATACGACGTACTTCATACAAGCACCCTGTCTTTCCTTCGACAATTCCCCTTTAGATCCTCGTCCCTTTTGGGCGGTCGTCGTCGTCGCTACAACCTATTTATGAATACAATTGCCGTTCTTCACATATGCCCTCTGTCCTTCCTTTCACAATTCCCCTTTTTCTTCTCGTCCCTTTTGGAAGGTCGTCGTCGCTGGTACAACCTTTCTACGAACGCATGCTACGTTCTTCATACAAGCCCTCTGTCCTGCCTTCGACAATTCCCCTTTAGATCCTCGTCCCTTTTGGGCGGTCGTCATGGTCGCTACAACCTTTTTACGAATGCACACGAGGTTCTTCATACAAGCCCTCTGTCCTGCCTTCGACAATTCCCCTTTAGATCCTCGTCCCTATTAGGCGGTCGTCGTCATCGCTACAAGTTTTTTACGAATGCATACGACGTACTTCATACAAGTTTACTGTCTTTCCTTTGACAATTCCCCTTTGTTTCCTCATCCCTTTTGGGCGGTCGTCGTCGTTGCTACGACCTTTTTACGAATGCATACGACGTTCTTCATACTTGCTCTCTGTTCTGCCTTCGACAATTCCCCTTTAGATCCTCTTCCCTTTTGGGCGGTCGTCATGGTCGCTACAACCTTTTTACGAATGCATACCAGGTTCTTCATACAAGCTTACTGTCCTTCCTTTGACAATTCCACTTTGTTTCCTCATCCCTTTTGAGCGGTCGTCGTAGTTGCTACAACCTTTTTACGAATGCATACGACGTACTTCATAGAAGCCCTCCGTCCTTCCTTCAACAATTCCCCTTTTTTACCTCGTCCCTTTTGACGGTGGTATTCGTCGCTACAAATTTTTTATGAATGCATGTGACGTTCTTCATACAAGCCCTCCGTCCTTCCTTCGACAATTCCCCTTTTTTACCTCTTCCCTTTTTGGCGGTCGTCATCGTCCCTACAACTTTTTTTCGAATGCATACGACGTACTTCATACAAGCCTTCTGTCCTGCCTTCGACAATTCCCCTTTAGATCCTCGTCTCTATTGGGCGGTCGTCGTCGCTACAACTTTTTTAAGAATGCATGCGACGTTCTTCATACAAGCCCCATGTCCTTCCTTCGAAAATTCCCCTTTGTTTCCTCGTCCCTTTTGTGTGGTCTTCGTCATCACTACAACCTTTTTACGAATGCATGCGACGCTCCTCATACAAGTCCTCTGTCTTGCCTTCGACAATTCCCTTTTAGATCCTTGTCCCTTTTGGGCGGTCGTCATCGTCGCTACAACTTTATTACGAATGCATACGACGTGCTTCATACAAGCCCCATGTCCTTCCTTCCACAGTTCCCCTTTGTTTCCTTGTTCCTTTTGGGCGGTCGTCGTCGTCGCTACAACCATTTTACGAATGCATGCGACGTTCTTCATAGAAGCCTCCTGTCCTTCCTTCGACAATTCCTCTTTGTTTCCTCGTCCCTTTTAGGTGGTCGTCGTCCTCGCTACAACCTTTTTACGAATGCATACGACGTTTTTCATACAAGCCGTCTATCCTGCCTTCGATAATTCCCCTTTAATCCTCGTCCATATTGGGCGGTCGTCGTCGCTACAACCTTTTTACGAATGCATACGACGTTCTTCATACAAGCTTCCTGGCCTTCCTTTGAGAATTCCCCTTTGTTTCCTCATCCCTTTTGGGCAGTCGTCGTCGTCGCTAAAACCTTTTTACGAAAGCATGCGACGTTCTTTAAACAAACACCCTGTCCTTCCTTCGACAATTCCTCTTTGTTTCCTCGTCCCTTTTGGGCTGTCGTCGTCGCTACAACCATTTAACGAATGCATACGACGTGCTTCATACAAACCCCCTGTCCTTCCTTCGACAATACCCGTTTAGATCCTCGCCCCGTTTGGGCGGTCATCGTTGTCGCTACAACTTTTTTACGAATGCATACAACGTTCTTCATACAAGCCCCCTGTCCTTCGTTCGAAAATTCCCCTTTGATTCCTCGCCCCCTTTGGGCGGTCGTGGTCGCTACAACCTTTTTTACGAATGCGTACGACTTTCTTCATACAAGCCCTCTGTCCTTATATCGACAATAACCCTTTTTTACCTCGACCCTTTTGGGCGGTCGTCGTCGTCGCTACAACCTTTTTACGAATGCATACGACGTGCTTCATACAAGTCCCCTGTCCTTCCTTTGACAATTCCTCTTTTTTACCTCGTCCCTTTTAGGCGGTGGTATTCGTCGCCACGAATTTTTTACGAATGCATGCGATGTTCATCATTGAAGCCCTGCGTCCTTCCTTCGAAAATTCCCCTTTGTTTCCACGTTCTTTTTTACCTCGTCCCTTTTTAGCGGTCGTAGTCGTCGCTACAAATTTTTTACCAATGCATGCGACGTTCTTCATACAAGCCCCCTGTCTTCCTTTGAGAATTCCCCTTTGTGTCCTCATCCCTTTTGGGTGGTCATCGTCGTCGCTACAACCTTTTTACGAATGCATACGACGTTTTTCATACAAGCCCCCTGTCCTTCCTTTGACAATTCCCCATTGTTTCTTCCTCCCTTTTCGGCTGTTGTCGTCGCTACAACGTTTTTACGAATGCATGCGACGTCCTTCATACAAGCCCTCTGTCCTTCCTGCGACAATTCTCCTTTGTTTCCTCGTCCCTTTAGGGCTGTCGTCGTCGCTACAAATTTTTTACGAATGCATGCGACGCTCTTCATACAAGCCCTCTGTCCTTCCTGCGACAATTGCCCTTTGTTTCGTTGTCCCTTTTGGGCGCTCGTCGTCGTTGCTCCAACATTTTTACGAATGCATACGACGTTCTTCATACAAGCCCTCTGCCCTTCGTTCGACAATTCCCCTTTGTTTCCTCCTTCCTTTTGCGAGGTCATCGTCGCTGCTACAACCTTTTTACGAATGCATACGAGGTTTTTCATACAAGCCCTCTGTCCTGCCTTCGACAATTCCCCTTTAGATCCTCGTCCCATTTGGGCAGTCGTCGTCGTCGCTACAACCTTTTTACGAATGTGTACGACGTTCTTCATACAAGCCATCTGCCCTTCCTTCGACAATTCCCCTTTGTTTCCTCTTTCCTTTTGGGAGGTCATCGTTGTCGCTACAATCTTTTTACGAATGCATATGAGGTTCTTCATGGAAGCCCTCTGTCCTGCCTTCGACAATTCCCCTTAAGATCCTCGTCCCTTTTGGGCGGTCGTCATCGTTACAACTTTTTTACGAATGCATACGACGTTCTTCATACAAGCTCCCTGTCCTGCCTTCGACACTTCCCCTTTTTTACCTCGTCCCTTTTGGGCGGTGGTCGTCGTCGCTACGGCCTTATTATGAATGCATGCGACGTTCCTCATACAAGCCCTCTGTCCTGCCTTCGACAATTCCCCTTTAGATCCTCTTCCCTTTTGGGCGGTCGTCATCATCGCTACAACCTTTTTACGAATGCATACGAGGTTCTTCATACATGCTTCCTCTCCTTCCTTCGACGATTCCCCTTTGTTTCCTCATCCCTTTTGGGCGGTCGTCGTTGCCGCTACAACCTTTTTACGAATGCATGTGACGTTCTTCATACATCCTTCCTCTCCTTCCTTTGACAATTCCCCTTTGTTTCCTCATCCCTTCTGGGCGGTCGTTGTCGTCGCTACAACCTATTACGAATGCATACTAGGTTCTTCATACAAGCCAACTGCCCTTCCTTCGACAATTCCCCTTTGTTTCCTCGTCCCTTTTGGGCGGTCGTCGTCGTCGCTACAACCTTTTTACGAATGCATACGACGTACTTCATAGAAGCCTTCTGTCCTGCCTTCGACAATTCCCCTTTAGATCCTCGTCTATTTTGGGCGGTCGTCTTCGTCGCTTGACCCTATTTATGAATACATTCGCCGTTCTTCATATAAGCCCTCTGTCCTTCCTTTCACAATTCCCCTATTGCTTCTCGTCCCTTTTGGAAGGTCGTCGTCGCTGCTACAACCTTTCTACGAATGCATGCGTCGTTCTTCATACAAGCCCTCTGTCCTGCCTTCGACAATTCCCCTTTGTTTCCTCGTTCTTCCGTGGAGATCGTCGTCGCAGCTACAACCTTTCTACGAATGCATGCGACGTTCTTCATACAAGCCCTCTGTCCTGCCTTCGACAATTCCTTTTTAGATCCTCGTCCCTATTGGGCGGTCGTCATCGGCGCTACAAGTTTTTTACGAAAGCATACGACGCACTTCATACAAGCCTTCTGTCCTGCCTTCGAAAATTCCCCTTTAGATCCTCGTCTGTTTTGGGCGGTCGTCGTTGCCGCTACAACCTTTTTACGAATACATTCGCCGTTCTTCATATAAGCCCCTGTCCTTCCTTCCACAATACCCCTTTTTCTTCTCGTCCCTTTTGGAAGGTCGTCGTCGCTGCTACAACCTTTCTACGAATGCATGCGACGTTCTTCATACAAGCCCTCTGTCCTGCCTTCGAAAATTCCCCTTTAGATCCTCGTCCCTTTTGGGCGGTCGTCATGGTCGCTATAACCTTTTTACGAATGCATGCGAGGTTCTTCATACAAGCCCTCTGTTCTGCCTTCGATAATTCCCCTTCAGATCCTCGTCCCTACTGGGCGGTCGTGGTCGCTGCTAAAACTTTTTTACGAATGCATACGACGTTCTTCATACAAGCTTCCTGTCCTTCCTTTGAGAATTCCCCTTTGTTTCCTCATCCCTTTTGGGCGGTCGTCGTCGTCGCTAAAACCTTTCTACGAATGCATACGACGTTCTTCATACAAGCCCCCTGTCCTTCCTTTGACAATTCCCCATTTTTTCCTCGTCCCTTTTGGGCTGTCGTCGCCGCTACAACCTTTTTACGAATGCACACGACGTTCTTCATACAAGCCCTATGTCCTTCCTTCGATAATTCCCCATTAGATCCTCGTCCCTTTTGGGCGGTCGTCATAGTCTCTATAACCTTTCTACGAATGCATGCGACGTACTTCATACAAGCCCTCTGTCCTTCCTTCGACAATTCCCCTTTGTTTCCTCGTCCCTTTTGGGCGGTCGTCGTCGTCGCTACAACCTTTTTACTAATGCGTACGACATGCTTCATACAAGCCCTCTGTCCTTCGTTCGACAATTCCCCTTTGTTTCCTCGTTACTTTTGGGCGGTCGTCGTCGTCGCTACAATCTTTTTATGCATGCATACGAGGTTCTTCATACAAGCCCTCTGTCCTGCCTTCGACAATTCCCCTTTAGATCCTCGCCCCTATTGGGCTGTCGTCGTCGTCGCTAAAACCTTTTTACGAATGCATACGACGTTCTTCATACAAGCTTCCTGGCCTTCCTTTGAGAATTCCCCTTTGTTTCCTCATCCCTTTTGGGCAGTCGTCGTCGTCGCTAAAACCTTTTTACGAAAGCATGCGACGTTCTTTAAACAAACACCCTGTCCTTCCTTCGACAATTCCTCTTTGTTTCCTCGTCCCTTTTGGGCTGTCGTCGTCGCTACAACCTTTTTACGAATGCATACGACGTGCTTCATACAAGCCCCCTGTCCTTCCTTCGACAATTCCCGTTTAGATCCTCGCCCCGTTTGGGCGGTCGTCGTTGTCGCTACAACTTTTTTACGAATGCATACAACGTTCTTCATACAAGCCCCCTGTCCTTCGTTCGAAAATTCCCCATTGATTCCTTGTCCCCTTTGGGCGGTCGTCCTCGCTACAACCTTTTTTACGAATGCGTACGACTTTCTTCATACAAGCCCTCTGTCCTTATATCGACAATTCCCCTTTTTTACCTCGTCCCTTTTGGGTGGTCGTCAGGGTCGCTACAAGGTATTTACGAATGCATACGACGTATTTCATACAAGACCCCTGTCCTTTCTTTGACAATTCCCCTTTGTTTCCTCGTCCCCTTTGGGCGGTCGTCGTCGCTACAACCTTTTTAGGAATGCATACGACGTTCTTCATACAAGCCCCCGGTCCTTCCTTTGACAATTCCCCATTGTTTCCTCATATGTATTGGGCGGTCGTCGTCATCGCTACAACCTTTGTACGAATGCATGCGACGTTCTTCATACAAGCCCTCTGTCCTTCCTTCGACAATTCCCTTTTAGATCCTCGTCACTTTTGGGCGGTCATCTTCGTCGCTACAACCTTTTTACAAGTACATACGACATTTTGTGGCGAATGAAGATACGGGACGCAGCTTGATGCAAGCAAATGTCAATTTATTGTACAGAAGCATGAGGTTTTATTCTTTCAGAAGCTGCGTGTTTTAAACATATTGGTTCTTAAAGCTAAGCATTGCATACTAGGCTATCCCTGATTGGTGGTTAACTACCAGCAATTAACAGCAAGGTGTTACCTTTCCTTGGCGCCCTCCTTGGCGCCATCCTTCTCCCACTCCCCTGTGCTCTGTAAACATGTCTCATCATGTTAATTGTTGTCTAGACAAGCTCGAGTACATTCCCCTCAGCTAACTGATTGCCACGCATGGTCCTAGTTTCCAGCCCGCTCCTGCACCTCCCCCTTCCTGTTGCACAAAAGAACCCCTGTAACCGGGCGGTTAAAAAAAAAGGTATAAGTAATAGAACAAATAAGAAACCAACTGAGACATATTATTAATGTCAAAATAACCCACTGTCTTTGTTCCGTACAATTTTACAATTTCCCCTTTTTGTTTTTGAACAGCTAGTACCAGGTTTGCCATGTTCTGCAGGGCCCTTGCAAACATGACAGCAACCAAGGTAATAGCAAACAAACAATACTGCCAATTGAGTGAATGGATGCCAAAAAAGGCTGAAATTTTCTCAGATTTTGATAACATGTTGCTGCAATGGGGCGCCTAAAATCCACGCAGCACATACCATCAAAATCCTCACAGCCATGTCCTTGAACCAACAACAAAAAGCAGTGGCAATTTTGACTCACATTCTGAACTGCCTACCAAACAAGGTGATTTAACTCTTTAATGCTTTCCCTGCTGTTACTCTGGATAAGAGGAGAACCACTGCGACACGTTCCTATCATAGCCTCCTACTACATTAGCATCTACAGAAAGACAATTATGGACATTCAAAGTGTAAACAATATCATCTTCTTTTGGATTAACATTATACATAGGTGGAAGGGCACACCAAACAAGAACTGGTTCAGTCAAAAGTTCGAAACATAACAAGAAAAATCATCAGCACTTTTAGTCAACCACAGGCAAGATTCCAGGAGCCAAAGATCAGCTTCCTTCAGGCCAAGATGATATCTTCTCTAAGGTCCTGAAGCTCACCATCTAGAGTATTACAAAATTTACTAGTGAATTGCCTCATCTCTTATTTCCTATTACATATGATCATTACTCTTCCCCAGTTTAATGCAAAAGCTATGTTTTTAAGATCTATTACATCCCATGTATTCTTATTCTTCTCTTTATCTAATAGAAAACTGGTCTTGACTAAAAATTATGGACTAAAATAAAGCACAGGTACTCGGTAGCTGCTGGAGTACAAGACATGATATTCATAGCAAATCACTTCTGCTGTTGCACAAACTCCAGCTACTTGAGACACATCCAAAGATTCCTAAAACAGCAAACATGAACACAGTAACTCATCAACTTGTGTATTTTTATCAAGGGAAAATTAATTACTACTATTGTAATTAATTTATTAAACATAAAGAACATAAATATTAAGAATCAACCCTTTCACAGCACCATTCATCTGAATTCCTGAAATGTTTAACTAGCAAGAAAAACAATAAAGTCCAAACCTACAAAGATACCCCAGGATGTGGTTTGCCCTCTTGGCTGCCAGGGCACGCTGCTGACTCATACTGAGCCTGCTGTCAATCAGCACCCCCAGATCCCTTTCTGCAGGGCTGCTCTCCACTCCTATCCCAATCTATACTTGTGTCCAGCGTTATTCCATCCTAGGTGCAAAATCCGGCATTTGGACTTGTCAAATATCATCCCATTAATCATAGCCCAATGCTCCAGTCTATCCAGATGCCTCTGCAAGGAGTCTTCTCCCTCAAGAGAGTCAACAGCACCTCATGGTTTGGTATCATCAGAAAACTTGCTGATGGTGCATTCAACTTCTGCAAAATAAACACGCTTACCTAAAGAAAAATTTTATTAAAATTTTAATAAAAAGGGTTTTTTAGTAAATTACAATCCTTAAAAAAGATAAAAAATATATTTATTTCTCCATTTATTGCTTCTGCATTGCCATTTGCTTGCATGGTTGTCAAGCTTTAAATTAAAACTGTGAATCCTAGACTCACTGATTGTTTCCTAAAGAGACTGGGAAGTTGTCATCAGGAAGCATCTGTTACTTTATTGCTCTCACATAAAAGCATATTGCTCTCACAGACACCATCAGTGAAGGAAGAGTTGGTATGTGAACTATTGCAGGAGCTTGACCCCTACAAATCGATGGACCCTGACAATATCCACCTGAAGGTGTTAAGAAAGCTGGCTGACATCATTGTGAGGCCACTCTCCATAATCTTTGAGAAGTTGTGGAGATTGGGGGACATCCCAGAAGACCAGAAGAAGGCTAATGTCACCCCCATCTACAAGAAGGGCTTAAAGGAGGATCAAGGAAACTATAGGCCCATTGGTCTTACTTCTGTCCTTGGGAAAGTTATGGAACAAATCCTCCTGGGAGCTATCACAAGTCAAATGAAGCACGTGATTGGGAAAAGCCAGCACACATTCACCAAGGGCAAATAGTGCTTGACAAACCTGATCACCTTCTATGACAAAGTAACCTGCTCAGCTGATGTGGGGTGAGTGGTGGACATTGTCTACCTGGATTTCTCCAAGGCTTTTGATATGGTTTCCCACAGCCTTCTCCCAGAGAAACTGATGCATTATGGCAGGGGTCCTCAAACTACGGCCCGCGGGCCGGATAGGGCCCCCCAGGGTCCTCAATCCGGCCCCCAGAATTTACAGAACCCCCCCGCCCCCCCTCCCCCCCCGCCAGGGGTTGAGGGGGGAAACCAAGCAGCCATAGATGACTTCCTGCCACTTCATCTGCGCGCCGGCCCCCTGTTTAAAAAGTTTGAGGACCCCTGTGTTGCGACGGAGGGAAGACACAGTCACTCAATATGAGTGATCAGCAGACTTCGTTTATTGTGTCTTACAGTCATCTTTTATGCCTTGTTATAATTAGCTCATACATATTACAAAAGTTAAGCTCATTATTGGTTAGTTGCCTAAATATCAAGCCTGCCCCTAGTTTCTCTTCTGTAGTTATCTGTTCCCACCTGCAACATTCTTTTCCCACCGAAATCTTCCTGTTATTGTGTAACAAGAACAGCGAAGGACAGTGTATTTTTGCTTTACTTCAGATAAGCTGAGAGCAATGTGCTTTTTTGTCCAGCCAGCTGGACTATGTCTATGTGACCCTTTTCAGCTAGCCAGTTATCCACACCCCTGCATTATGGTCTAGACAAGTGGTCCTTGCAGTGGGTGGGGAACAAGCTAACAGGCCACACCCAGACAGAGAGTAGTGGTAAATAACTCGTTTTCAAACTGGCAACCTGTCACAAGTGGGGTCCCCCAAGGATCAATATTGGGCCAAACGCTGTTTAATATCTTCATAAATGATCTGGATGAGGGGATCAAGTGTACTCTGATGAAGTTTGCCAATGATGCCAAACTGAGTGGGGAAGTGGACATTTCGGAAGGGAGGGCCACCCTGCAGGAAGACCTGGATAGGCTGGAAGAGTGGGCTAACAAGAACCTTATGAAGTTCAACAAAGACAAATGTATAGTCTTGCACCTGGGAAAACATAATCCAGGAGCGCAGCACAGGCTGGGTTCTACCCAGCTGGGGAGCAGCTCTGTGGAAAGGGACCTGGGGGTCATGGTGGACAACAAGCTCAATATGGGTGAACAGTGTACTGCTGCAGCAAAGAAAGCCAACAGGATGCTGGGCTGCATCAACAAGAGCCATCACCAGCAGAGATAAAGAAGTCATTATCCCACTCTACTCAGCACTTGTCAGGCCACACCTGGAATACTGTGTTCAGTTTTGGCCCCGCTATACAGAAAAGATGTGGACAGGCTGGAGAGGGTCCAGAGAAGGGCCGCAAAGATGATTAAGGGACTGGGAAGCCTG
This sequence comes from Falco rusticolus, assembly GCF_015220075.1. Classification (NCBI taxonomy): domain Eukaryota; kingdom Metazoa; phylum Chordata; class Aves; order Falconiformes; family Falconidae; genus Falco; species Falco rusticolus. The sequence continues at coordinate 5,199,433 of NC_051209.1, forward strand.
TCATATGAGGGAAGGCTGAGAGAACTGGGTTTGTTCAGCCTTGAGAAAAGAAGTCTCGGGGAGACCTTATTACCATGTGCCAGTATTTAAAGGATGGCTACAAAGAAGATGGAGACTCCCTTTTTACAAGGAGTCACATGGAAAAGATGAGGGTAATAGGTACAAGTTACTCTTGGGGAGATTCTGATTAGACACAAGAGGAAAATTTTTCACAGTGAGAACAATCAGCCGCTGGAATAATCTCCCCAGGGAGGTGGTGGATTCCCCAACATTGGGCACTTAAGATTCGCCTGGACAGGGTTCTGGGCCATCTTGTCTAGATCATGCTTTTGCTAAGAAAGGTTGGACCAGATGGTATTTGAGGTCCCTTCCAAACTGGTATTCTATAATTCTATGGTTCTATGATTTCTCAGCTATCATAATGGACTATTGAGCAGATGTTTAAAAGCAATGTATTATAAAAGATAAGCAGCAACCACCTAATTAATTATATTATTCCTGTCATAAATTAATTATGACTCATTTTAGTCAATATAAAGTTGTTCTCAACTTTAAGTATCTTTTAAACAAATTGAGTTGGTTTGTTCTTTTTAAAATACTAAATTATTGAAATCAATAGATAAGAAATGATGTTGCATGTCATTCTGAAAACAAAATAAAATATTTGTACTATTTTTATTCCTCCTGATGAAGAAGACAAGTTAAAAACTCTTGGTTACAAGTTAATTTGACAGCAGGAGAGAGAGAGAGCTTGGTTTTGATACTCTAGTAGGAATTGTGTTCCGCAGGCTAAACAGTAGCGGGAAGATATGGGCAGGTCACTTTTGAAGAGAGGGCTCCAATGGAAAGAGAAGGGCCAGGGAAATGACTGTAAACTGAGAAGGAGACCGCATTACCTGATAAAAAAGAGATTTTTCTCTGCTGACACCAAACATTTCCCTCTCTCCACTTCACCCACAGAGAGGCAGGCTGAGCCAGCGTTCCTTGCTCAACACAAAACATTATAAGCTTTTGTGACCATTGAACAATATTAGGAAACCATGATGTTAGCCAGTTTAAAGCATGAAAAGTTTCTTCTTGTCCTACTTCATGTAGGACTTGCAAACGAGTTTTAATTTATTCAATATCTGTCTTTGTTGATTTTGATTGACATAAAAAATAGCAGCTAATATTAATTAGGGCACGTACTCTGCCTTGTGCTGATAAAATATAATTTAAGGCAAATTGGTTCTGAACTATTCTTGAAGGCATATTTTTACAAATTAGGTGTTTCTGTCCTAGGATCAGTATAGGTCCCTTTTTTACACAGGAGTGATGAATCCAGGTATCTCCACCCTCTACCCTTATTACAGAAAAATCGGTCAGTAATACAAAATATAGTTCTTTACATTTTGGAGACAAAAACATTTTTCTGTTTATGTACCTTTAGCTGTAATTGTTGTGGTTTAACCCTGGCCGACAACCAAGCATCACATAGCTGCTTGCTCATTCCCCCTCACCCAGAGGAATGGGGAGGAGAATTGGAAAGGAATGTAAAACTCAAGGGTTAAGATAAGAACAATTTAATAGGTAAAGCAAAAGTCACACATGCAAGCAAAGCACAGCAAGGAATTCATTGACCACTTCCCATGGGCAGGCAGGAGTTTGGCCATCCCCAGGAAAGCAGGGCTCCATCATGCATAATGGTTACTCATAATGCCAAATGTCCCCCTCATACTTCTTCTTCCCCCAGTTTATATACTCAGCATGACGTCATATGGTATGGAATACCTCTTTGGCTATCTTGGGTCAGCTGTCCTGGCTGTGTCCCCTCCCAATTTCCTGCACCCCTCCAGCCCTCTCGCTGGCAGGGCCCAAGAAACCGAAAAGTCCTTGATTCAGTATAAACATCACCCAGCAACAACTAAAAACATCAGTGTGCTATTAACATTGTTCTCACATCAGAGCCAAAATACAGCACTGTACTAACTACTAAAAAGAAAATTAACTCTATCCCAGCTGAAACCAGTACACCATAATTTATCCTCTGGGGAAAAGGTATGTAATGATCCCTCTAGTGGTATTGTCTGTGCCAACTGGTGAAGGGAATGATTTGTCTAAGACCTCCAGTGAAACTTATCTAATTGAGGGAGGTCTGTGGGAACTCATGAAGAACGGACCACAGGAGAAAGAACATAATGCAATACGACTAGTGGAGGTTTAGGCCGCAAGGGCATTGCGACCTTGGGGCCTGTGGTTATACAAAACAGGATGTAGGTCCGGTTATAACCGAAACTGTCAGCAAGCATAAGATTGAGGCATACAATAGAAAGTACCGAAGCAGAACTTGTAACCCTAGGAAACGAAATAAGCAGAGTGAAGAGGAACAGCGAATAAGGAATTTAGCTTTTGCAATATGTAATCACTTTTGCAATATGTAACCAATGAGCTTTGTGCACGATAATCTTAGACTATGTATGCAGCCTTATAAAAGAAGCATGTTAAGAGCAATAAAGCAGATCTGATCTGATTCCACCTGACCGGGTCTCCGTCTCTCAATCGCGGCAAATTGGTGACCCCGACGTGATACGTTTAAGGATCCGACGTGATGGGTCGACGAACCGCCTAGCTGAAGCGGCCTGCTGCGACTCTCACAGAACTTTGAATGATCTGCTGAAAGGAAGCAGGAGGCGGCCTGAAATCCCTCCGGAGTAGAGAGGTGAGCTGTGAGAAACATGGGGAATCAAGCGTCGGCCCCTGAGAGAGACGTATATGAGCTTATGAAAGCTCTTCTTAAAAAACATGGGAAGAGCATTCCTGGGCAGGATCTTAAGACAATCCTTAAGTGGGTTCAAGTTAAATTACCTGCTGTAACCGCATCCACTATTTTTACACGAGACCTTTGGGATAATGTGGGAGTGAAGTTATGGGATGCGGCGACTACGGGGAATGCTGAAGCACAGCGTATGCTCCCGTGGTGGAGAAGCATTTTTGAGGTTTTAAAAGCCCAGGAAAACAATCATAAAAAAGACTCAGACAAAGAGGAAGACCCCCCCCCGGTGTCCCCACCGTTACCGGAGGGAGCAAAGCCCTCGGCACCACTGACAGTATGCGCCGCCGAGTATCCACCTGAAGACGACCCCTTTGACCCGGGACCCATAGACCCTGAACAGGAGCCAGATTTATACCCCCCCGACCCACATGATGTGTGGGCCAGCATTAGACGTCAAGCCTTACAGGAGGGGGAACTGGAGATTGCCAAAACGATAGTGGCTCCTGTACTCTATCCGCGAGGCGGAGGGCGAGTCGGAGGGGGCCAATGGGAAGCTTTATCTTTTTCGGTAGTTAAGGAACTGCGTCGTACTGTTACTGAACATGGACTTTCTTCACCATACTTTGCAAGTTTGTTATCTTCTGTCTTTGATACATATGTTATGACTCCACATGATTTAAAATCTTTGGCGCAGCTGCTCCTAACACCGACTCAGTATACTTTGTGGGAGGCCCATTGGAGGGGGGGACTCCAAGCGCTCCTCTTAACTTATGCGGGTCATAACAACAATGCAATTGCTGTATTGACTTTGGAACACCTTACAGGCACGGGTCATCATTCTAACCCGGCAGATCAAGCCCGAATCCCACGAGAAGCTCTTGAAGCGATTCGTGAGGAGGCAAAAAAGGCCTTTTTTAAGGTTCCTGACTCTCAAAAACCGCAGAAGGCTTTTACCACTATCACACAAGAACCTCGAGAACCCTATATGCAATTTATCGATAGATTAAAACAGGCTTTGGAACGCCAAATAGATAATACGGAAGCACGGGAAATTTTGTTGTTAAAATTGGCTGTTGAAAATGCTAATGCAGATTGCAGAAAGCTTTTAAAATCTCTCCCGAATCAAAACCCTACTTTAGTTGAAATGATCGAGGCATGTAACAGAATCGGTATTGTAGATTATAAATTTGAGGCCATGGCTGCTGCTTTTGCAGCCATGCGTAGCCAGTTGGGGAATTGCTATAGCTGCGGTAAACCTGGTCATCTAAAGAAAAATTGTCTGGCTATTAAGGCTGGCGCTAAGCCCAGAGTCCCAGGAATTTGTCCTAGATGTAAAAAGGGTCGTCATTATGCTAATCAATGTCGGTCCAAGTATGATTTGCAGGGACAACCAATCCAGGGAAACCGATCTCGGAGCGCGGGACAGCGACGCGCGCAGACACAAATAACGCCGTCACCCTTCAACAATTCCCAAAGAGGAGCAGCAGCAGCGCCTCAAGTCTTCGCCCAGCAACAACCGGCAGCGCAGGATTGGACCTGGCAACCGCCCACACAGTAACGTTACTTGATTCCTCGGTTCACTTATTGTCAACAGATGTTTCAGGACCCTTACCCCCAAAAACACAGGCCTTATTGATAGGGAGGTCTTCTACAACATTATCTGGTCTTTTTGTATTACCAGGTGTTATTGACTCTGATAGTACTGAAAACATTAAAATCATGGCATGGACCCCGTTTCCTCCCTGCACGGTGCCGGAAGGTAGCCGTATAGCACAACTGATCCTTATGCCCACAAGCAAAGATTGTTTAAATTTGGACCAGCTCCAACAAAGGCAGGGTGGGTTTGGTTCAACTGGGGACCCACAAATTTTATGGGTACAGTCTCTTTCTCAAAAACGGCCTATGTGCCAATGTACCCTTATTCGAGGGGAACAAAAAGTAGTTTTGAATGGGATTATTGACACCGGAGCCGATGTTACAGTAATATCTCATGCTAAATGGCCACCGCTGTGGCCGCTAACCAATACTCCACAGGCATTAGCTGGGATTGGCGGAACTGGCAAAAGCCACCAGAGCCTGGAGCTGATCCAAATTCAGGGCCCAGAAGGGCGTATTGCTTCTGTTAAACCTTTTGTGTTACCTGTTCCCATGGTTCTGCTATCACAGTGGGGGATAACAATTCGTACCCATTTTTAGGTGGGGCCATTGAAATGCGCGACACCCTTAAATTAACCTGGAAAATTGATGCTCCCATTTGGGTGGATCAATGGCCCCTACCTTTAGAAAAGCTTCGCGCCCTTCAGGACCTGGTCACAGAACAACTCGAAAAGGGACACATTGTGCCTTCTACCAGCCCTTGGAATTCTCCTGTTTTTGTTATCCGAAAACAGACTGGCAAGTGGCGCTTGCTCCATGACCTTAGAAAAATCAATGACGCCATGGAAACTATGGGGGCCTTGCAACCTGGACTCCCGTCTCCTACAATGATTCCCAGAGATTGGCATTTAACTGTTATTGATCTCAAAGATTGCTTTTTTAATATCCCCTTGCATCCAGATGATGCTCCTAAATTTGCTTTTTCAGTTCCTAGCGTCAATATGCAGGCTCCATTGCAGAGATATCAGTGGGTTGTGTTGCCACAAGGAATGAAAAATAGCCCGACAATATGTCAATGGTATGTAGCTAAGGTACTTAGCCCTGTCTGAATCACAATGCCTGATGTCCTATTGTATCATTATATGGATGATATCCTAGTGGCTGCACAACATCACATAGTCATGGAGAAAGCTGTAGCCCTTGTCACGGCGGCCGTTAACTCGGCAGGCCTCTGTATTGCGCCAGAAAAAATTCAAAAAACACCCCCGTGGAAATATCTGGGCTGGCGCATAAGAGCCCAAACCATAGTTCCTCAACCTTTGCAGATACAGACTGATGTAAGAAATTTACACGATGCACAAAAGTTGTTAGGAACAATTAATTGGGTTCGGCCTTTGCTAGGGATTTCTAATGCAGATTTGAGCCCTTTGTTTGAGTTGCTCAAGGGAGACACAGATTTACGTTCTCAACGCCGTCTTAACCCTGAGGCTGTTACCTCGTTACAGAAAGTTGCTACAGCCATTGCTTCTAGACAAGCACACCGATGTGATCCCAATCTCGCTTTTTCTTTAATCGTTTTGAACCCAGCTCGACAACCCTATGCGTTAATATTTCAATGGGATCCACAAAAATCGGATCCGTTGTTGATTATCGAGTGGGTCTTTTTATCTAACCAGTCTACGAAAACTATTGTAACACAACACGAGATGTTTGCTCACCTGATAATTAAGGCCAGACAACGGTTGTTGATGTTATCAGGAACTGACTTTGCTTATATTTGTTTACCTGTGACAACCATATATCTGCAATGGCTTTATCAACAATCAGACATTTTTATGTTAGCATTAGCAGGTTATATGGGCCAGATTACATCCCACCCACCTTCACATAAGCTGCTTAATGCTAATTTTTGTATAACTTTTAAACCAAAACGAAGTGATCAACCATTGCAAGCCCTTACTGTATTTACAGATGGATCTGGAAAATCACACAAATCAGTTATAGTATGGTGGGACGACCAACGTGAGCGTTGGGATTCAGACGTTAAAACAGTCCCTGGCTCCCCTCAGATAGTGGAACTGGCTGCGATAGTTCGAGTCTTTCGAAAATGGTCAACGCCAGTTAATGTTATCACTGATTCAGCTTATGTTGCAGGAATAGTTGAGCGAGCTGAAGCATCTGTGTTGCGTGACATTCCGCACTTTGACTTATTTGCTTTATTACAAGAACTTGTTTTTCTTCTGGACTCTCGCCCTTACCCCTATTTTGTTATGCATGTCAGATCGCACACTTCTCTACCTGGCTTCATTGCAGAAGGTAATCGCCGAGCTGATCTTTTGACATTACCGGTACAAGTGTTACCAGATCGTGTAGCTCAAGCTAGACTCAGCCATTCTTTTTTCCACCAAAATGCTGGAGGCCTTAAAAGACAGTTTGGCCTTACCTCCCAGCAAGCATCTAACATTATTGCTACGTGCCCTGACTGCCAAAGATATTCTTTTCCGTCTGTTGCAGGCGGAGTCAACCCTCGAGGACTACAAAGTTTACAGTTGTGGCAAACCGATGTTACCCACTATTCAGAGTTTGGCAATTTGAAATATATCCACTCTTCTATTGACACCTTTTCAGGTGCCTTATTTGCTTCTTGTCATACAGGAGAAAAAGCACGTGATGTCCGTAAGCATCTTATGCGTGCTTTTGCTACATTGGGTATCCCGGTACAAATCAAAACAGACAATGGTCCTGCTTATGTCTCTAAAGCAATGCAAACATTTTTTGAATCTTGGGGTGTAACTCACACTACTGGCATCCCTCATTCTCCTACAGGCCAATCTTTAATTGAACGCTCCCATCAATCATTAAAACGTTTACTACAACAACAAAAAGGGGGAATAGGAGTTGTTACTCCTGAAGAACGATTACAGAAAGCCTTATATGTTTTTAACTTTTTGAATTGTTCTTTATTAGACAGCAATCCTCCAATAATCCGACATTTTAACACAAATACTTCACTCGAGATGCGAATTAAAGCTCCTGTACTGGTCCGTGATCCAGAAACGGGTAAGATAATGGGGCCTTATCCCCTTGTCACGTGGGGCAGAGGCTATGCTTGTGTTTCCACAGAGAGAGGCCCCCGATGGATCCCAGCAAAGAACGTGCGACCATTCCGTGAACCCTTACCACAAGTTTCGTCTGAAGATTCTGAACAGCGTCTAGGAGAACCTCTCGCAAAAGGAACAGAGCCTGAGGACTCAAATATTTTAAATGAATAGTCGCTATACGCGTGAGTGCCACGAAGTACTCTCTGGGAAAGTTCTTTGCAACTTGTGCGGACACTGTGACCCTTGGGTGTTATGTGTATGTTATACTTGTAGCAAGGAGTGGTGGTGCCGCTTAACTCATTCTGGGCGTTGGTGTAATCTTTGCCTAAAGAAAGAATTTGATACAGTGAGACTGTTACTTATAACAGGGCATGAACCCTTAGAAAATAGTCGCTTTTTTGATTATCGCGCTGACTGGCAAAGAGTGATTATTGAGAGGGCTAAAATCATACAAATTTGTGGTTTAGAATGTAGTAAAACTAATTTAGTACCTGCTATTTGGCTAGTCTCGAGAGAAGACTGGGAACGTACAAAGCAAAAGTGTGAAAAGCGGTTCGCCTGGAAAAGAAAAACCAAGCGATAGAACTGATCCTATAAAAGGAAAAAATGAAAATGATTAAGAGTAGCTCTAGCATGATGTGCCTCTTGGCAGGTATCATTACCTCTATCCTCGTTAGCAGTACAAAAGCTTGGGAAACCCTCAAGCACATAGAGGAGAGAAAGAATCTGTGGGTCACTTGGGCGGAAAAAATCAATCAGAGTAGCCTTTGTCTCTCAATGGCTACTCCTTCTGATCCTTTTAGAACGTGTTTATTAGGAATCCCTATTAACATGAGCCTGATAAACAACTCTACTATAACTCTTGACCCTTCTGTTGTCACTTGTGGTTTCCGTCACCAGCCACCTTTTAGGACACCTCTGTGCTGTGACAAAAATAATATTACCTTTAACGCTTTTTCCCCTTTTATGAAATGTAGTAGCTCTCTGTGTACCACAACTAGAGAAATACAGGAGTTTAACCTTTTAGGCTCTGCCCCCTCAGATCTATGTTTTTGGTTTAACTCTCATATTAATCAAGATGATCCCGTTGATGTCACGTCATATAGGCCATACAACGTGACAGCATATTGTCAAAAAAACTATTAATGTTACAACGGTCACGTCCAACGCAGGACGGCTGCCAGAGGGAATGTTTTTAATCTGTGGTGATCGAGCTTGGCAAGGAATTCCTCGAAGTGCTAAGGGAGGGCCTTGTTATGTTGGCCGTTTAACGCTGTTTACACCAAGCATTACTAACATCTTTCAAGCCAATCGTACTTCAAGTTCTCACCGCAGTAAAAGAGCTCTGGTAGAACTAGGCAATGATTGTAAGGATAATGTGGAACTCTGGAATCCTCCTGAAGTTATTTTAGCTAGCATATTTGCCCCCGGGATAGCTACAGCACAAGCACTGACACAACTAAGGAAATTAGCATGTTGGACCGGAAAACAGGTTACAAAATAGTGCCGCAATAGATTTTCTACTTTTAGCACAAGGGCACGGATGTGATGAGTTTGAAGGGATGTGCTGTATGAACCTTTCTGATCACTCCCAATCAATACACAAACAACTTTCTATTTTAAGGGATAATATGAAAAAACTTTGAGAAAGTAGTGATCCTTTTATAGATTGGTTATTTTTATTAGGTTTGTCTGGATGGTGGATTACAATTTTGGAAAAAATAGCTGTTGTAATAATAATAGTGTTATTGTTAGCTTTGCTTTTGCCGTGTGTTATGCAATGTTTATAGAAGCTAATAGCTAACTCTGTGAAACGAGTTTTTATGGTGCAACAAGAAGGGGGAAATGAAGGGAATGATTTGTCTAAGACCTCCAGTGAAACTTATCTAATTGAGGGAGGTCTGTGGGAACTCATGAAGAACGGACCACAGGAGAAAGAACATAATGCAATACGACTAGTGGAGGTTTAGGCCGCAAGGGCATTGCGACCTTGGGGCCTGTGGTTATACAAAACAGGATGTAGGTCCGGTTATAACCGAAACTGTCAGCAAGCATAAGATTGAGGCATACAATAGAAAGTACCGAAGCAGAACTTGTAACCCTAGGAAACGAAATAAGCAGAGTGAAGAGGAACAGCGAATAAGGAATTTAGCTTTTGCAATATGTAATCACTTTTGCAATATGTAACCAATGAGCTTTGTGCACGATAATCTTAGACTATGTATGCAGCCTTATAAAAGAAGCATGTTAAGAGCAATAAAGCAGATCTGATCTGATTCCACCTGACCGGGTCTCCGTCTCTCAATCGCGGCAAACTGGGACCAATTCTGATTTTGTTTTATACTTTGTTGATTACTTAGGATATATTGTGTTACTTGTTAATCCCTGGCTAATTGACTTGTAAGAGTCCCTTTATTTGTTCTTTGTTTGAAATGTGTGTTCTAGTTGAAGTTATAAAACCTCTGTTTCCAAATTTTTCCTGTGGCATGGCACACTCTGAAGGCATATCGTGATTCTGTGTAGATGCTAACCAATTTATCCCTGCTTAATTTACAGGCTTCCATTAGAGCAATTAATTCAACTGCTTCTGCACTGTGGTGGGTTAACCCTGGCTGGATGCCAGGTGCCCACCAAAGTCACTCTACCATTCCCCTCTTCAGCTAAATAGGGGAGAGAAAATATGATGAAAGGCTCATGTGGTTGAGATAAGGACAGAGAGAGATCATTCACCAATTATAGTTATGGGCAAAACAGACTCGACTTGGGGAAATTAAATTAATTTATTACCAATCAAATCAGAGTAGGATAAGAAGAAATAAACCCAAATCTTAAAACAACTTCCTCCCACACCTCCCTTCCTCCTGGGCTCAACTTCATTCCTGATTTTCTCTATCTCCTCCTCCCCCAGCAGTGCAGGGGGATGGGGAGTGGGGATTGTGGTCAGTTCATCACATGTTGTCTCTGCTGCTCCTTCTTCCTCAGGGGGACGACTCTTCACACTCTTCCCCTGCTCCAGCGTGGGGTCCCTCCCACAGGAGACAGTCCTCCATGATCTTCTCCAAAGTGAGTCCTTCCAACAGGTTGCAGTTCTTCAAGAACAGATTGCTCCAGCATGGGACCACAAGGCCTGCCAGAAAACCTGCTCCAGCATGAGGCTTCTCTCTCCATGGGATCACAGGTACTGCCAGGAACCTGCTCCAGCATGGTCGCTCCATGGGGTCACAGCCTCCTCCAGGACACATCCACCTGGTCCAGCGTGGGGTCCTCCACAGGCTTCAGGTGGATATCTGCTCCACCGTTAACCTCTGTGGGCTGCAGGGGGACAGCCTGCCTCACCATGGTCTTCACCACGGGCTGCAGGGAAAACTGCTCTGGCACCTGGAGCACTTTCTCCCCCTCCTTCTTCACTGACCTTGTTGTCTGCAGAGTTGTTTCTCTCACATATTCTCACTCCTCTCTTCTGCTGCAATTTGTTGCACAGGGTTTTTTCCTACCCTTCTATGGAGTGGCTGGAAGAAAACAGGCATATTATGAGCAATCCAGACCAAATAACTTGGTTGTAATAACAGGCTGCAGCCCTAACAAGCTGCAGGTGTTGTGAAGGACATGTGCAAGGCCAGGGGAGATAGGGAGGCTGTGTGTTCGCGGAAAGATGGGGGGTTGGACGGAAATATGAGAAAAAACAGGATGCCTGCACAAGGGGGGAGCAGTGTGTGGGCACCACACCAGGACCAATCATAAGGGAGGTGGAAGCGTGGAACGAGTGGTTTTAACCTATCACCTTTTACATAACAAAGCCTGCGTAGCGTGTGTATCTTTTGCTGAGAGTATAAATTGCTGTAAGTCTTTCAATAAAGTGGCACTAACTTGATCACATTGGTCATATAAGTTGTGTCCGAGCCTTCTGCGTCAACACCCTTCTTAAATATGTTATCACAGAGGCACTACCACCGTTGCTGATTGGCTCAGCCTTGGCCAGCGGTGGGTCCATCTTGGAGCTGGCTGGCATTGGCTCTATCAGACATAGGGGAAGCTTCTAGCAGCTTCTCACAGGAGTCACCCCTGTAGCCCCCCACAAAAACCTTGCCATGCATATCCAATACATGCACTTAGTCAGGGACTAAGTGGCTTATTAACATTTCACTGAAAGGGTGGTCAAGCATCACCATCCCTGGAGGTGTTTAAAAAATGCATAGATGCGGTGCTTAGGGACATGGTTTAGTGATGGACTTGGCAGTCCTGGGTTAACGGTTGGACTTGATGATCTCAAAGGTCTTTTCCAACCTAAATGATTCTATGATTTGGTTTCTGTAGTAACTGCAAAACCCGTGATGCAATGTCCATTTAGGTAATATGAAGAGCCATCAATGTACAGAATCAAAGCTGGATTTGCAAGATGGATATCTTGGCGGTCTTCTCTTTACAGATTCTTGTATGACTTCTAAACAGTCATGATGTGGACATCCTTTATGGGGTATTGGAAGTAAGGAAACTGGATTTAAAGTGTTACAATGCTTCAGTGTAATGTTGTGTGGGTCAGCACAGGCAGGGCACAGGAACAACCACAAAACCACATATAAAATGCAAAGAGTAAATTTATTTTTGTTACTTTGCCAACCAGGGGATCCCCAAAGCAGCACCTGGGCAGAGGCACAGAAGTGGGGACACAGGCACTCCTGATCTCAGTCCATGCTAGAGGATCACTGAACTTGCTGTTTTCACCTGTTTATCAAGGATTTGCACAGGTGTAGTTTACCACTGTGCTTTGATATTCTCCATATCGGGGTAGGTATTTCAAGCATGTTTGATAGGGCATCTCTGAGTCTATCCTAGGCCTGTGTTATCTAAACACAGATGTTCTACTTGTCAAACACAGAAGAATAAACAACAATTAGTATGATATATGTATTTTTCTACACCTCAGCTGCAGGTCACTTGAATGTGTTTATAATCCTCGGTAATCTTCTGTTATAATCCCACAGTTGTCAGCTGTTAAGAGTGTTGCTTCATATTTATGAAGGCGTTGAGAGGACAAGGCTTAAGTCCCATGATTTGTCAAGGCTGTTTCAACTTCATGGGGTACTTGAACTTCTAGGTGGTGTCCTAGGACTATATTTTTCAATTTGTCTATTAAAGTAGCAGTGGAGCAGTGGCAGCCATGGCATACGTGCAAGGGATAGATCCTCGCATGACTGGATCTAATTGTATGGAATAACATGCTACAGGCTTTGGTTGCTTTCCCCCCCAGTTCTTGTGTCAGTACTCTGGAGGAGGTTCCTTCTTTTTCATGTACATAAGGTAAAAGGTCTATCATAATTTGGAAGGCCAAGTATAAGGTCTGTCAGCAAGGCTTGTTTAAGTTTTTCAAAGACAGTCATCTGGTCCACAGTCCATTGCAAAGGTTCTGCTTGATCCTGATGTATACTGTTGAGGAGTGACTTTGCTAATTCTCCAAAAGTGGCAATCCATCGTCTACAAAATCCTACAGCTCTTAAAAAGGCATCTGTTATTTTAGTTTGTGCCTGGGGTATATTTTGGATTGCTTGGATACAATCTGGGGATAAAAGTCCAGTTCCTTCTTTGAAGATATATCCCAAATATTCCACTTATTATTTACAAAATTGAAGTTTATAAGGAGAAACTTTGTAGCCTTTATCAGCCAATGCAGTCAATAATTCTAGAGTATTGATTTTGCATGTGTGGTAGTTGGGACTAGCTATTAGTAAATCACTGACATTGTATCAGTACAGATTGCCCTGGAAATTTTACATCTTGTAAATCTTTGACCGATATCTAAGAAGAAAAAAATAGTTGGTGATCCTGCAAAACCCTGAGGTAATCAGGTCTAAGTATAACTGGTTTTGCAGATTTTAGGAGCCCTACTTCAGTGGGATCCTACCCCCAAATATAAGGGTGGGTTTTTTTGTAGCTCTTTTGGTAGGGTGAAGCCTCTAGGGCTTTCCTGTAATGCAGCAACTAGTTTAGATAAATTTTTGAGAGGTATCCGGAGCCACGTGCCCTGGGGGGAACAGTTTAAATTTACCTGCAATTTACAGAGTAAAGCTTTCCCTAATTAATTAGTTGGGCTGTTTTCAAGTAGCATAAAGGAGTGCGTAATTGATAAGGGCCCTATCTGGAGGGGTGTCTCTTTTAACAAGTGTATGTGCTGGGGGCTTCCTTCAATTCCCATGATATATTTTTGTCCCGTTGTGTTAATGTGGTCATTTGTTTAAGAGATGAATGTGTAGCATCTGTATCTACTAGGCAAAAGTGATCCCCCCCCCCCCCCCCCCCCCCCCGGTCAGTGTCAGTTGCAGCTCTTGTGGGTTTACAGTGTATAAAATCATATGGGCATTGCTCATGGTTGCTGCATAATAGGTCCCCAATAACTGTCAGTCTTGGATATAATGATGTTCTTGTGTGGGGGCAGGGGAATTGAATTTGGAAGTTGTGGTTAAACCAGGCATAGCTTGTGGTGTCAGACAAAAATGGAGTTTATAGGGGCAATCTTTTTTTCCACTGTCCTATTCGCCCACAATAGTTGTAGCAATTGTCTCAGGGAATTTCAGGGGAAAAAGTCCTTGTGGTTTACTGTGTCCTTGTACTTGGCCCCTCCCTTTAGGGGAAAAAGGGTCCTGGACCCCTATGGGCTGCAGCCAGTAAGGAAACTTTTCCTCCTGTTGTCTTTTAGCTCAATTTTTCTTGTTTGCCATCCCTGCCATTAAAGAAAAAAGTCACTATACTAACAATTTTGTCTATTCCTTTCCCTTGCCATCCTGGAGTATGTTTGGAGAAATAATTGTGGATGTCAGGAGTGGATTGGTCGACAAAAAGGGAAACAAGTAATAATCAATTTTCAGGGTTGACCCCTCCATATATTCTAATTTGTGTAGATAATTGAGCATAGAAATCAGATGGGTGCTCTGTTGACCCTTGCTGACATTCCCTCAATTTACTCCAGTTTGTTGGTTTTCGTCTTGTTCATGCCAGGGATTCTAAAAGTCCATCTCTACATTGTCTTAAGGTGTTCCTCCCTGCGTCCATATTACGATCCCACCTTGGGTTGGCCATTGGCCACAGTGTTCTCTCAGCAGCTTCTTCAACCTTTTCTAATTATGCTCCTGGATTCATATATGTTCATCCAGAGTAAACACTGATTCAAATAGTTGTTGGACACCTGCCTGAGTTGTAATCATTAAATCATTAGGGTTGAAAGGAATGTGAACAGTACATAAAGTCAGATGTCTGGGAACCTGTCCTGTTCCTACTACATCTTGTTTTAGAGGAGCCCGAGTCTCCAGTGTACTAGGACAGCTGGGGTCCTCAAAGTTGGGGGAAAATCAAGGGGGTTTAGATTGTAAAAATTCCCCATTTGCCTAACCTTAATTACACCAGGTGTAATTATTCCTAATTATTTCAGATATACTGATTATCCATCTGTACCTGGGACTGGTCTTTGAGGAGACTGAGGCACGGACTCCTGAATTTGACCAGAAGACCCTTTATTAGTCCAAAACCCACGCTTATATATCCTCGTTTGCTGTTCACGTGCAACGTATGAAAATATCATTGGTTAATCAATACTGTTCACACACTTCTTGGCTACATATAATTGGTTAATTACTAAGCTACAAACACACTGAACTTCTTGCATTTTTTTTTTTCTCTCTTCTTTCTTATCTCTGTGAGTTTCATGTTCTCAGCCAGCTGCTGACATGGCATTGTGCATCTGCTCCAGCCTCGCTTCAGATCCCGTTTTTCTTCCAGGCGTTCAGCCAACCTTATCTTACTTTCTTTCTTCTTTAGCCTTCAAGGTCCTTCACAGGCATTGTGGCCTCCAGCACTTGCCATAAACCTCTCTACAATTCCCCCTTCTTTATTTTGAACAGAAACTACATACAGGTTAAATTGCTTTTGAATCATAGATCTTATACAATATTATACAGGGAATAATCATCAATATAGCTACAATTACCAATAACAATCTTCCACGTACTGTAAGCTCCTGCAGCAATCTGGTGATTCCCCATGACTTAAAAAGATTCCGCAAGCAATCTCCCAGTAGTTCATGCTGTAAGTCCTTTGACACGTCCTTCAATTTTTGTAACTGTGAATCGATTCCAAACGGTCCAAAAGCTTCATACAACACATTCCTTAGCACTGTTTACTATAGGCTACTCTCTGCGGTTCATGCTGCTTCCTTATCTTCTAGAGGTGAGATCACATTCCTCCTTTGTTTCTGTCTCATCCTGGTTTCTTCTCATACTCCCTTAAAGTTATTTAACTCTTTGCTGCAGGATCTCAGCTGCACATAGTCAAAGCAAGGCCACAACTGCACATTATCAATGTCAAAACAACCCACTGTCTCTGTTCTCTAAAATTCCCCCCCCCCTTTTTTTTTTTTCAAAAGGTTGCTTTAAACATGTTATGGACTGCTCATTCCTTTTTTTTTTTCTTTTTCTTTTTTTTTTTTTCTTTTTCTTTCTTTCTCATTACTTAATTACCAATTTTAGCCTTATTTTATGTGTACATTTGTACATTTCAATCAGGTTCACAAAATGTAAAACTTATCAGCGCATTTCATACAGAGGTCAATGTATAGGTTTATGATTATTTGTAAGAACATGCAATAAGCTATGAAAATTTTATGAAAATATTTTATCAGAAACTTCTAATCAAATAAATGAGCATGAGAAATTGTGTTTAACTTGTAAATTCTACATATAAGCTGTTAAGAAACATTTTCTATCCTAAAAAAAAAGTTAAAACCTACTTAAAAGCTCTTGAAATCTTGCACTTGGGCGAGTGTTCCACTGTGCCTCCATTCTAAAGCATGGAAGTGGAAATTGTGTAGAACAAAGTTTTACTTGAAATAATTGCTCAACTGTCATTGCTGCTTTTCAAAGAACCTGAAAGCATACAATGAAAACTTAGAACTAAACAAACAGCTGAACGGACAACTTTAGATTGTTACTGGAATTAAATGTGGAAGTTAACTATAAAAGTTTCTCAAAATGTTCTGGTTGCTTTGTGTTGTTTTTATATATATATATATATAACTATACACAAACAGGGAAATAAAAAAGTTGCTTAAAAAAAAGGAAAGATAATAGTACACAGTATTTACAGCTTAGTCACCTTTTTTTTTTTTTTTTTTTTTTTTTTTTATGCAACCAGAGACACTTTACCGTAACAGAGAAGCCCATATTTACATCTCTGAGCCCAGACACAAACCGCAGCTGCATGCACCACCAGGCTCAGGGCAGGAATCATTCATGCAGTTACATAGCTATATATCACTACAAGCATACAGACACCTATTTGCTACTAGATAACCATGTTCATCTTTCCTGCTCTCCTTCACAATACCCAGCTGTTCTCTCATCTCTTGTTAGGTCAGACATTCTCCATCTTCCTCTCCTATATCTCTCTTCAGACATTCTCTATCCTCCTCTCTTTTGCTTGTTAATTGCAACAAAGCAAAGGTTGTGTGTAGCTGGGTGACCATGACCTGATTTATGTTATGATCAACTAAACACTGAATACAGGAAAAAAGGCATGGGAGACATAAGGCAAACATCAATAAGGTGGTTAAGGTAATTATAATAAATCCTGTAATACTTTTGATCCACGGCCCAAAGTTTCCCAGCCGTGAGAAGAGACCAAAGGCATCCTGCCCCTGGCTCTGCTGCAGATCTTTCTTTAAGGCTTTTAAGTTTTGTATGCTTTTGTGAATTGATTCAGAGTGGTCACTCAGATTCACGTAACACATCCTATCAAAGTCTTCACACTTGTGTCCCTGTGCTAATAATAAAAATCAATAGCATCTTGGTTCTGTAGCAATACATGACAAACAGAATCGACATCTGTTAATAAGTCATAAAAAAAAGAATAGCATTTGTAGTACTACTTTCTTTAGCAAGCTAGCAGTCTAATTTACTAAGCAAATTAAGAGCGTGTACTATTCTTACAGAAGAGATTAGAGAAGCAAAATAGTGTTATGCTGCATTCCAGAACTCAACCTGAGAGTTATAGTCTGCTGTGAATTCTGCGTTACAATCATTTGACACATGTTGGGGTTGCGATTGTGAAAGTTGCCCGTTTACAATTTTCATTGGCATTATCATAGCTAGTTGTTTTAAAAGCAACCCTTGAGCTTCCTCATGCTCGACTTGTTGCAAAATATTCTGAAGCCGATCAATAAAGTTAGCATATGACTCTTTAGGACCCTGCAAGACTGTGGCAAGATTCCCATATCCGGATTGCCTTAATAGCCATCTCTTCATTTGCAAATATTTGTCCCTGGGATACCTTGCCTGAGTCACAGAATTGGCACAATTATTTTCTCCAGCCAACTGCTCATAGTTAACAGCAATTCCCCAGTTAAGGTTTTCAATCAAGGCCACTACACACAGCTCACAAAAATCAGATAAACACATCATATACTGCGTCAGAGTTAGTACCATACAAAGCAATGACTTCCAATCATGCAGTGTGAGTGTATAAGGCTCTGCCATCACTTCAAGAAGGGACATAGCAAATGTACTATGAATCCTCCCTTCCTGTACTGCTTTGCTTAACTCTTTAACAGCCTCGTATTGCACAGGCTGCCACTCTGCAGGTTGATTTGTCTGACAAAATACTGAACATGCCATAGCGACCCCCAAATCCCCTTGCTTAAGCACTTCCCACTTGCATTCCTGCCACTGATACCTCAGACCCCCTTTCACCTTTCGCGACGGAGGGAAGATGCAGTTACTCAATATGAGTGATCAGCAGACTTCGTTTATTGTGTCTTATAGTCATCTTTTATGCCTTGTTATAATTAGCTCATACATATTACAAAAGTTAAGCTCATTATTGGTTAGTTGCCTAAATACCAAGCCCGCCCCTAGTTTCTCTTCTGTAGTTATCTGTTCCCTCCTGCAACATTCTTTACCAACCGCAATCTTCTTGTTACTGTGTAACAAAAACAGCCAAGGACAGTGTATCTTTGCTTTACTTCAGATAAGCTGAGTGCGATGTGCATTTTTGTCCAGCCAGCTGGACTATGTCTATGTGAACTTTTTCAGCTAGCCAGCTATCCACAATTCCCCCGTTTTTATTTTGGGTGACATAGGCTTGGTTGACCATTTTCAATAACAGCGTTTTAACACAGGAAAATACACAGCTAAGCACTACTAAAACTATTACAATAATGATCAAAAATAATAATCCCGTTTGCAAAATGCCTTTAAGCCAGCCTCCTAGTCCCAACCAATTTCCCAAAGCGTCTAAGCCAAAAAAACCCCCGATATCTTTCTGTACACGCTGGGTGTGGCTGATAAGGTCTTGTATCTCCTTATGTATAGATTTTGAATGATCCTCTAGATCCATGCAACGCATCCCGTCAAAGTCTTCACATCCATGCCCGTGGGCCAGCAACTACACCTCTTATTGATGATTCGGGATTGTTGCTGAATAAGGATTTTGGTCACTTTCTTCCTAATCGCATGAAGCTCTAATAAGCGTTTGCTTTTGCTAAACAAATTCACAATTCCCACATTATAACCCTCGCAGTTACATTTGATAAATCCAAAGTTCACGGTAACACCCTGTACACCATAACAATACCCACGCCCCACAGTTACAGTTACCACATTTAAGGCAGCTGGAGTGTCCAACTGGCCTTGGGTTATGAGATTGTATCTTTGTTGTCAAAAGTTCGAGTTTTTCACGCGTGATCCCCTGAATGTGGGATCAGAACAGATGTCGAATAGGTTCCAGAACAGGGTCTATCGCACAGTGCAGGCGAAGCAGCGTTCTCGCGTCGAGCTCCTCCAGCGTGCTCTACAGCAGGTTTTATCCAACGGCTGGGAACCCAAATAGTACCTGAATTGGTAGAAATACAGACATAACCACGCCCCACATAAATCACCTCCACAGGACCTACCCATTGTCCTGTTTTTGCATCCTTATACAGTACTTTCATGTGTGGTGGCCTGGGGGGTTCTGAGCCAGCGTGGTGCCTTATTATAGGCGGCTCATTACTGTCCCCAAATACACACAAATGATTAAGCACAAAAAGAGCCTTTTCTACCCTTTCTCTTACATCTTGAATCTCTTTGAACTTTTCTATATAACGTTTTAGAGTCCCGTTAGCCCGCTCTACAAATGCTTGTCCAGGTGGAGAATGAGGGATTGCAGTAACATGTTTAATATTCCACATTTGCATAAAGCGTTTAAGTGATCCGCTACCATATGCAGGTCCGTTATCAGTTTTAATAATAATAGGCACCCCTAAAACAGCAAAGCAACTAGTTAAATGCCGGCGCATGTCCCGGACCTTTTCCCCGGGCTGTGGTGTGGCCCATAACATATGGCTATAGGTGTCTATAGTAACATGCACATATTTCAATAGACCGAATGCAGGAACATGAGTAACATCCATCTGTCAAACATCATTAGACCTTAGTCCTCGCGGGTTGACCCTGCAACCGAGCCCTAAGCCTGAGTTATGGTGACTACATATAGGGCAAGCCTTCACAATGGCCCGAGCCTCCTCCATAGAGAGTTTGTAGGCTCGTGCCAGCCCCTTCGCGGTTTGATGGAAGATCGAATGGGCTTCTCGGGCTCGACAATGTGGTGCTAATGGGGGTTCAGTAGCGATTGCGACGAGATGATCAGCTCAAGCATTGCCCTCTCCGAGGCCTTCTTCCCACTGGTGGCTTCGGATATGGATCACCGCATATGATTCCGATCTCTGTGTGATTGCAGGCTGCAAACTCACAAGTAGTTCTGTCAAGCGTTGATTCTTTAAATCACGCACGCTTGCATCTTCAATCCGGCTGACTATGCCGGCAACATAGAGAGAATCTGTGACTACGTTCAGTGGGACATCTCTCCATCTAATAAATGTCCAGACCACTGCAAAGAGTTCTAGCGTCTGTAGGGAATCCTTTGGCTGCACTTGTAGAATTTGGTGTTGCCACCCTTGCTCATCTTTCCACGTTATGGCAGCGGTCCTAGAGCGTCGACCCGCATCAGTAAAGGCCGTGAGAGCATGCGGGATAGGCTGGCTGGATCGCTTCGGCTTAACAATCCAGCCCATGTTCTCCATCCACGACAGGATGGGCGATGGGAGTGGTTTAACTATTATCGCTGCTCCATCATGGAGTAATGCAGCCTGCAGTTCCTCGGAGTTCTGCAAGTACCACTCCAAGTCGATCTGTCTCATCGGCACCCATATCGTGCCAGGAGGAGTGCCATCCACCTGTAAGATACGACAGCGACCTTTCTTGATCAGCTCCGTCAGCATAGAAAGTTTTTCTTGTATTGTGCGTCGTGGTTGCAGCGGGGGAGCTATCCATTCCAATACGATGGTGGTGTACTCCCATTTCTCCCCCGTTTTTATTTTTCGCTGTGTTAGAGCACCCATGAGGTACTGAGTGCCACATAAGATAGTCAAATCGATGGGTAACCCTACAACATGCCGATGCGTGGAGCGCGTAGTCACCATTGATGCTATTTGTTGTAACGTTTGTTCTTGCTGTTCAGTAAGCTGTACTGGGGTTGAGGGATCTGTCCCTCTCAGCAGGGGGCGTAGTTGATTTAATAGTTCATTGGGGATGCCCACTACAGGTCGGAGCCATTGCAGATCAGCGAGCAGTCGTTGGGCGTCGTGAAGGGTTTGGATATCCAGATGGAGTGACAACTTTTGAGGCTGAATTGTTGTATCAGTAATGCACCACCCCAGATACTTCCAGGGGCTTGATTCTTGTACCTTTTCGGGTGCTACTACCAAGCCTCTGTGCTTGAGTTGTTCAGTTAAAACCTGTTTTTGTTGTAAAGAGAAGGGTGTCGGCTGTGCTAACAAGATGTCATCCATATAATGGTAGATTAAAGTCTTAGCCCAGCGTTGTCGCAAAGGTTGTAGTGTGGCAGCAACATAGAGTTGACACAAGGTGGGTGAATTTCTCATTCCTTGAGGGAGGACCGTCCATTTAAAGCGTTGATCCGGTCCCTCCCGGTTGATCGCGGGTAAGGTAAAGGCAAATCTGCGCTGATCATCTTCATGTAAAGCAATTGTGAAAAAGCAGTCTTTCAAATCTACAATGAGTAAATGCCACCCTTCCGGTATCATAGCTGGGTTGGGTAAACTGGGTTGTAAGGCCCCCGTATCATACATCTGTTTGTTTATCACTCACAGATCGTGAAGCAATCGATATTTTCCAGACTTTTCTTGATAACAAAGATGGGGGCATTCCAGGGGCTTGTTGACAGATGCAAATGACCTTGTTGATACTGCTCTTTAACCAGTTCATGCACCTGTTCTAGGCTTTCCCTTTTTAGCGGCCACTGCTCTATCCACACTGGTTCCTCTGTCTTCCATCGGAGTGGGATCGGGAAAGTCCAAGCAATGTCTGCTCCTAGAAAGGGAGGTCTGAAGTGAGGACCATCCCCATTTGGGCCAAGATATCACGGCCTATCAAAGCATGCACCCCCTCAGGCAGTGGAATAATTGAGACACAACAATTTATAACTTTGTCAGCTATAGTCCATCGTAGAAGGGGGGATTTGCGAGCGAGGGTCAATCCTCCCACTCCTGCAACTGTGGCATTGGTCATACAGGTTGGCCAATGCACCGGCCATTTGTGTGCACTGATTATAGAGACATCAGCGCCAGTATCCAACAGCGCAGTAATCGAGAGTGTCTGGTCTCCATACTGCACTGTGACCGATCGCCGTGGTCGTTGATGCAAGCCAATAGTCAATAAAGCCATTTGTCCCGTAGACCCAAAGTTACTTTGTCCTCGAGGTTGTTCTTGCAATGGTTGGAGGGTGCCTGCAAGATGCGGTAGTGGAATCAACTGGGCTATCTTGGTCCCTTTAGGTATAAAGAGTGGGGGAAACAGCGTCTGAGCCATAATATGAATTTCTCCGTGAAAGTCCTTATCAATCAGTCCCACCAAAACATTGAGTCCCAACATGGTGGCTGATGAACACCCTATGAGTAATGCTCCAACAGCTTGTCCGCTTATACAAATTGGTCCTTGTATGCCAGTAGCAAGTTTTGTAGGCTTTGAGTCCAATAGGGTACAATCTATTGTTGTTGCCAGGTCCAAGCCGAGGCTTCCGCTGGTTGCGGGTCGGAGAGGAAAGGATTTTGTGCTGCTGGGCAAGCAGCCGCTTTTTGTGTCAGCGCGGGGCGGCTCTTCCCGCTGGGTCGCCCATTTCCCGATCGATGACAAGCAGCTTCGTTGTGAGTGTCTGAGCGGCAGTTTCGACACCATACGGAGTTGACATTGCAGTCCCATCTCACGTGTCCGGTGACACCGCAACGGAAGCACCGTAGACGAGATGGGCCGCGGTCATTTGATTGCCCAGCAAAGGCTTGCAAAGGAGCAAGGGCTGCCAAGACCTGACTTTGGGTAGACTGCGCCTGCTCTTTTAAAGCACTCCCTAGTTCTTTTATTGCCTCGACTAACATAGCCTGGGGCCCGACCGGCACTTGTGCCATTCTTTCCAAAGCTTCTTCTATGGTCCATGTCCCTGGTAGCGTAGCTAGGATGTTACATGTGGCTGGATTACAATTCTGTATGGCACACTGCTTTAAAATGGAGCCTTTGAGATAGTCTTGCACCCCAGCCGCCTGTATGGTGTTTGCTACCCGATCGATAAATAACCCAAATGGCTCCTCTCTTCCCTGCTTGATTCCCATATATGAAAGGATTCCCCCAGGTTCCTTTATACGGTCAAGCGCTAGTCTAGCTAGCCTCATCGCTTCCTTTGCCTTATCTGGTTCCATCAGTGCCTGAGCTTCGGTTCGAAAATAGGGTCCTAAACCCATCAGTTCCTGTAGAGTAACCCCATGCAGTGGGTCCCCTGGCTGTCTAACCACTGCTATCGATTCCTGACAAGCAGCCTGCCAATGAGCGTTAAATAGAAGCTGCTGATGTTGGCTCAAGATTAACTTCATTATACTGCGTATGTCACTTGGGAGTAAGATATTAGTTCCCCAAATATAATCTAACATTTGCCTGGTGGGTTCCCCTTTCAAACCTGACTCGCTCACCGTAGCCCGTAGCTGAGTTAATAATTTCCAATCTAAGTTAGTGATAGAAACCGTGATATTCCCCTGTGCATCTGGCTGTGAATACGTGACTGGGAAAGCCTCATGCACGATTCCTGCGGCAAAATCGCGTTCACCCTCAAGCATAGCACTTTCTGCTATCTGCTTCCAGATCTTTTGCCTATTTTGGGCAACCTGAAAACTTTCCACAAAAGGATTCATACATTCCCTACTCTCTACTGGGTTTTTACGTTCTATTTCCTCGTTTATCTCATCATTCCCTGACGGAGGGGCTGAGGGTTTCGAAGAGGGTGGCAACGGGAAGAGCGACTGTTCCCACCTCCCCGCAGTCCCCTGTTGAACCGTCAGCGTACGCACCGAGGGAGGCAACAGGCAATCGGGGGGGGAGCTGATTCCCCCTGCTTTGTGGCTATTGCAGTCCCGCTTGCAACTCCCAGTCGTTCAGAGGCAGCAGCAGCTGCTCTCTGTTCAGCTCGATGTTGCAAAAGGGCATTGGCGACAGCTTGCCACGGTTTCATCAGTTTTTTGACAGTTTTATTGTCAGCTATTACTTCGGCAAACAGTGTGTCCCCATAATTACACCACTCTGCATGCTCGAAAACTGTATCCGGATTCCCAAAATGACCCCTCGCTACCCCATACGCTAATAACCCGGGTAATTCCTTTTTACAATCTATGCCCCGAATGCTCCGCTTTTCTAAAAAGCATTTGAGCAAATCATACGTCGCTTGTCCCTCCATACCGTCGTCAGTGCTGTTGCAGCCTTTGCGAGACTTCGGCGACGCGTGGCCAGTGGGACCCTCTGTAGGTGCTCCCGGGCGTGGGGACTGTTCCCTTTCGCCTCCTGCGCTGCTTTCATGACCGGTACCCGATCTCTGTTGACTCGTGGCTCGCAGGTTCAGCCCTCTCTAGGGTCCCTGTTTGGGCGCCATTTGTCGCGACGGAGGGAAGACACAGTCACTCAATATGAGTGATCAGCAGACTTCGTTTATTGTCCCTTACAGTCACCTTTTATGCCTTGTTATAATTAGCTCATACATATTACAAAAGTTAAGCTCATTATTGGTTAGTTGCCTAAATACCAAGCCCACCCCTAGTTTCTCTTCTGTAGTTATCTGTTCCTTCCTGCAACATTCTTTACCAACCGCAATCTTCTTGTTACTGTGTAACAAAAACAGCCAAGGACAGTGTATCTTTGCTTTACTTCAGATAAGCTGAGTGCGATGTGCATTTTTGTCCAGCCAGCTGGACTATGTCTATGTGAACTTTTTCAGCTAGCCAGCTATCCACATTCACCCTCCCCGAAAATACAGAAAATGCATCGGGGGGGGACCGAGGCGGGGGGAAGGTCTAGCTCCTTTTCCAGATATATAGGACCTGGATCAAAAGGTTTGTCAGTGTCAATGGAATCATTGTCCAAGTTGTCCTGTTCCCATGCTTGGTCCTGTGTTGTGAGGGTTGCTGCAATTAGTGACAGGAGCTTTGGGGGCAGAGGAGGTGTGGATGGAGTCACCATCGTTGACAGTGTGTTGAGAAGAGTGGTGCCGTTGCTGGAATTTACGGCTTCCTCTGGTTTAGCACTGTTAGTAGAATTAGTCCACGCTTGGTGAAGAGTAGTCAGAATTTGCCACCAAGGTGCTAAATGCATTCCTGCCACAGAGTCCCCCTGCATGGCAGCATCATGCAATTGTCTGCTGACCGCTTGCCAGTCAGGAATTTGCAAAGGGCCATCAGGTGGAAAGTCTGGCACTTTGTCACAGATCCATTCTAACAGTCACTAGCTGCGGATCCATCGTCACATTCTCTAATCAAGTTTGTGTGAAAGGAGAATATAGTCCATTTTGCATTACAGTTTTTGTAATTCCTTAATAATTTCCCAGTGAAACGCCTGATATTGGCCTGGGTGTCTATCTTGTAATATCATGGGAAACACGTGCACTCCCTCTTTCAAACTTTCCAAGTGCACTCCCCTCCACTCTTTTTTAATCCGTCTCCCGATATCATTTTCATTATCACTGTTGCTTTCCTTATTAGCACTCTGCCGCACCACTTGCTTCTTCCTTACTTTTGACTGTTCCTTTTTTAACTGTAAATCCTCCAATCGTAAATTTAACAAATTTTCATCTTGTCCATCCTCATCGAAATCCTCCGACTCTGCTCCTTCTAGTTCATCAGAAATATGCTAAGTTTCAGCCTCAGCCTCACTCTCGCTTGGCTCCATCTGCTGAGCAACATCTTGTTTTATTACATTGGCTTCCTGCCCCTTCTCAGTCTCCGGCCAAGCCTCCTTAGCAATACTTGCAAGCTGTTTTTCTGCACGCATCTCTTTCAATGTCTCGAGCACTAATCTCCAAGTAGTCATAACTTGGGTAGCAGTTAAGTCTCCTCGAGATGCCTTTTCCCTAATTTGCTCTCCTGCTGACTCCCACATTTTAACATCAAATATTTGTGTAGAGGTTGCTGGGGTGCCTTGGCTCTTTAACCAGGCTAGCAACAGTCTCAAATTACTTTTTTCATATACAATTCCTCTTTTGTGCAAAATATGCTGAAACATCCGTAATATACTTTTTTCCTCTGCAGACATATAGGATTCCATTTTTTAATGTTTCTTAAAAATTTCCTAAAGTTTCTAAAGTTTCTTAAATTTTCTTAAAATTTTTAAAGTCTTTAAATCTTCTTGGCTGCTCGCCTGTCTCAGTGCGTACAGGTTTCTAAATCTTCTTGGCTGCTCGCCTGTCTCAGTGCGTACAGGTTTCTAAAGCTTCTTGGCTACTCGCCTATCTCAATGCGTACAGGTTTCTAAAGCTTCTTAAATTTATTCAAATATTTAAAATATCTTAAAGTTTCTTGGCTGCCTACCTGTCTCGATGTGTACAGGTGTTATCCCTGCGGTTTAGGTTGTCTACCTGGTCCAGCCGGCAAGACGATCAATCAGCCAAGACGTCTCCTCCGGAACTCAGCCCTCTTCCACGAGCTATCGTTTTTATCGACCAGTTCCATCCTTATTCTTCCAAGGTCTCGGAACTCTTCCGTAGGGGTCACCATTTGAGGAGATTGAGGCATGGACTCCTGAATTTGACCAGAAGACCCTTTATTAGTCCAAAACCCACGCTTATATATCCTCGTTTGCTGTTCACGTGCAACGTATGAAAATATCATTGGTTAATCAATACTATTCCCACACTTCTTGGCTACATATAATTGGTTAATTACTAAGCTACAAACACACTGAACTTCTTGCATTTTTTTTTCTCCCTTCTTTCTTATCTCTGTGAGTTTCATGTTCTCAGCCAGCTGCTGATATGGCATCGTGCATCCACTCCAGCCTCCCTTCATATCCCATTTTTCTTCCAGGTGTTTAGCCAACCTTATCTTACTTTCTTTCTTCTTTAGCCTTCAAGGTCCTTCACAGGCATTGTGGCCTCCAGCACTTGCCATAAAGCTCTCTACAGGTCTTCTAACCGTAGACACAACAATCACTGTCTACCTTAACCCTAACTGCCCATCTTGGGCCACTGTTGGTCTGCAGTCCCAACAGAGATCATGTCAGGCAAGTTTAATTGGTATAACTGTAATGATCTTTTCTCTCAAAAGGCCATGAGTCCCATCTATTTTCAGCCAATTCTTTAGAACTTCTTCTGTAGCCAACCCCTTCACTATACTAAGTCTTCCTCCCATCATTAACACACCTCTTAACACCCCAAAAGGGTTTTTGCACCCGCTACCCCCTGCATTCAAGTTCCCAGGTGAACTCACCTTCTTGCCAGCAGTGGAACACTGAATCACAGAGGAGCGTAGTGACATGGTGAATCATGTGAGTTGGCAATGTCCCATCTGGGATGCCAACTGTAAAAGTCAGTTCTTTGCCATCTGAGGAGGGAGACAAGGCCACTTAACATAGAATTACCAAGGTAATTTATTCTTTTATTTTAGCTATGCTCATAGCAGTGCCCCAGCCTAATACATGGAGGACCCTGCTATAGAGGAAAGCAGGGTATGCTACAATACAGTTGTGTAGACCAATCAAATTACTCATGTTTAAGGATGGGATAATCAGTTACTATTGCTTGCATAATCAGTAT
This sequence comes from Falco rusticolus, assembly GCF_015220075.1. Classification (NCBI taxonomy): domain Eukaryota; kingdom Metazoa; phylum Chordata; class Aves; order Falconiformes; family Falconidae; genus Falco; species Falco rusticolus. Next base: position 5,227,036 of record NC_051209.1, read on the forward strand.
GTACTTATCCCATGCAGGTGGTGTGAATGTATGGTCAGTGGTGTGTTAATCTTCATTGTTTTAAACCCATGTCCCATTCAGGTGTGTGTGGGTTTATACTGGATTCTGGTCTGTTGCTGTTTTGGCTTTCGTTATATGCCTGTTTTTTGTGAAAGGTAAATCTATTGTTTTATCGTCAGTATGAGGTGTTCTCAGCTGGTAAGAGTTGACTTAGGTTGGGTCTTCAGGTCACATCAACCCTGAGGTAAAAGCTCATAGTCTCATGTAGTTTTCATTCTTCTAAGCAAATCATATTGCAGTTAGCATCTTGCCTTTCACATTCTTCAGTGTGGTGGTCCTCTTTCTTAAAAAATGACTGTGAATTAGCATGTGAAACACCAGAGCTGTCACGAAGCAGCTCCCTGCCTGGTTCAACACACAGAGATCAGAACATGAAAACTGATTGGTAGGACAGTGTTAATCAAATAGGTAGAATTAAATTAGGGTGTGGCAGCGTGGTGAGACTATCTGTGCTCTTTATTCTCCTACTCTTGGGTGTTGTCCACATTTATTTGGACTGTCTCACTTTCTTCCCACAATCCTCACTGTTCTAGTCTCTGTAGATCAATTTTGTGGGTTTTGTCCCTCTAATGCAAAATCTCAAAACAACCTTCACCCTTTCACAGGCCTTGAATCTCTGGATCTGATTCTCCTTCCCCCTACTATACTGAAAATTCAGTGTAAAATCACAGCCTTCAGTGAAGTAACGCTGGCCTGAGAGGAGAATCAGATATCTTGGCTACAAGTCCACCTTGTACCCTCAACAACCATTTAGGATAGTCAAGATAAACTGGATGACAGCAGGAGGCAGTAGCTTGGCTGAGTGAAGGTTGAACTACAAATAAGACAAGTGCCTGGATTCAAATTTCAAACTGTTCTATTATTTGAAAATTGCAATGAAGCCTATAAAAATGAAAAAAAATCTCACAAAATAATCAGCCTGAGGAAAAAACCCCAAGGCTTTCAAGAATCTCAAGACCATACTAGCATGTTTATTTTATTTTGATAAGTAAAGAGTAAAGAGTAAACAGTAAAGACAACTTCATCTTGCATTAAGTGATTGTCAGTATTTTCCTTTCACTATTAAATATTCATACTATGTTAAATTTATAGGCTCTAATCAAAATAACCCTAATGTATCATGGCCTGTAGAAATGCATAAAAATGCAGACATCATCCTGAATAATTTAATTGTAAGATCAATGCCATACAAATGTCTTTACCACCAGTTTCAGTATTTTTATATACATTTGTCATGGTTTAACCCCAGCCAGCAGCTAAGCACCACACAGCTGCTCGCTCACTCCCACCACAATGGGATAGGGGAGAGAATTGGAAAGGTAATCGTGAGACAACTCGTGGGCTAAGATAAAGACAATTTAATAAGTAAAGCAAATGCTGCACATGTAAGCAAAGCAAAACAAGGAATTCATTCACTATTGCCCATTGGCAGCCATCTCCAGGAAAGCAGGGCTCCATCATGCATAACAGTTACTTGGGAAGAAAAATGCCATAACTCCAAATGTTCCCCCCCCTTCCTTCTTCTTCCCCCAGATTTATATGCTGAGCATGATGACACATGGTGTGGAATATCCCTTTGGTCAGTTGGGGTCAGCTGTCCTGGCTGTGTCCCCTCCCAACTTCTTGTGCACCCTCAACCTACTCGCTGGTGGGGCAGTGCGAGGAACAGAAAAGGCCTTGACTCTGTGCAAGCACTGCTCAGCAGTAACTAAAACATCCCTGTGTCATCAACTCTGTTTTAAGCACAAATCCAAAACATAGCATCATACCAGCTACTATGAAGAAATTTAACACTATCCCAGCCAAAACCAGTACAACATTGCTAAATAGCTTTTTCTTAAGTATATATGAGGAATCCAATAATCTCCATATGGTTTCAAGTGGTGCCATCGTTAGGGACCGATGAGGTAAGATTAGGATAAGAAGAGAGATCTGAAGGATAACAAAGTTATCTTACAGATTAATTTTCTGTATGCAGCTACAATATCCTCTCTTCTATCTCTCTTAGATTTCTTCAAGTTCAAATTAGCCAGGCAAAGAACCTGGTTAAATGCTGCCTTTCAATAATGGGGGAATGAATGTGTCCCTTAAAACGATTGGTGATGTTACTAAACACTAAGTTCAAGGATCCTTAATTTTGGAAGACAGATAGAAACAATGAGTCCTTTTAACACTATAGCTTCCTTGAAAAGCTATTAACCCACCAAGGGAAAAATTCAAAAGTGAGTTAAGGTAAACAGGCAATGGATTCCTATGGGCACACAGATCCCTTACGTACTTCATTTCCCAAAGGAAAACCCTTTAATTGCAAGTGAGCACTCTGATTATGATACTGTTTTAAAAAAATAGTTGTTATTATTACAATGATCATTTTCCCCAGAAAAATATAGGTTACTAAACAAAAACCACAACCTTTTGTCATTCATGTCATATCAAAAGGCCAAAACCAAGACTTCCGCCAGCCAAAAATGCAGCGCATAAAATTATAGTAGTCCCTCATACGTTAACAATAATTTCTATTGGTTGGAAATTAGATTTCTTTTGATTGCTTTAGAACTGTTATCACAAATGAAAGCAAAATCTGTTCAATTGAAATAAACAATGGACCATGAAAGCAGAACAGTTGTGAATTTTTTTCTTCATATAAAGGTGGAGAATTCTTTCAAGATTACCCTTCATTCTTCCTGTATTGTCACATATAAAATGCAGAATTTGTTGTCTTCTTCCCTCCCTCAAAAGAAACACTTTCCTATCTTTTTTATATGTAGCAAGTACAAGATTCCATTTTGAGCAGGACTTAAGCATTGAAATACAGTATGTTAGAAAAACTCTTCAGGTGGAATCTACAGTTAAGACCTAGCAAAGCTTGGAAACTAAGTGTGCTGGTTTTGGCTGGGATAGAGTTAATTTTCTTAGTAGCTAGTATGGAGCTATGTTTTGGATTTGTGCTGAAAACAGTGTTGTCAATGCAGAAATGTTTTTGCTATTGCTGAGCAGTCTTTAGTGTCAAGGCCTTTTCTGCTTCTCACACCACCCTACTATAGCAAGTAGGCTGGGGTGCACAAGAAGTTGGGAGGGAACACAGCCAGGACAGCTGACCCCAACTGACCAAAGGGATATTCCACACCATAAGACGTCTGGCTCAGCATATAAATCTGGAGGAAGAAGAAGGAAGGGAGGGACATTTGGAGTTATGACGTTGTATTGGGTCTGGCTGAGATGGAATTAATTTTCCCCATAGCATCCCTCAGTGCTGTGCTTTGTATTGGTAGCTAGAGAGGTGGTGATAAGACACCAGTTTTTTGGCTACTGTTGAGCAGTGCTCCCACAGCATCAAGGCTGTCTCTCCAACATTCCTCCCCCTCTCGCCAGTAGGCTAGGGGTAGACAAGATCTTGGAAGGGGACATATCCAGGACAGCTGACCCAAAGTGACCAATGGGATATTCCATACCATATGATGTCTGCTCAGACATAAAAGCTAAGAGAAAGGAGGAAGGGAGGCACTCATTATTTATGATGTTATTCTTCCAGAGCAAACACTACATGTACTGAAGCCCTGCTTCCCGGAAAGTGGCTGGATGTCACCTGCTAATGGGAAGTAGAGAATAGCATCTTTTGTTTTCCTTTGCTTTCGTGCATGACCTTTGCTTTTGCTTTATTAACCTGCCTTTATCTTGACCCACAAGGGTGGGGGTTTTAAATCTTATTTTCTCTCCCCCTGTCCTGCTGAGGAGAGAAATGATAGAGGGGCATGGTGGGCACTTGGTGTCCAACTAAGGTCAAACCATCACAGGCATTTGTCTTCCCAAGTAACCGTTATGCATGATGAAGCCTGATGGCTAAACATCTGCCTGCTGATGGGAAGTAGTAAATTAATTCCCTATTTTGCTTTGCTTGTATGCATGACTTTTGCTTTGCCTATTAAACTGTCTTTATTTCAACCCACAAGTTTTCTCCCTTTTACTCTTCCAATTCTCTCCCCCATCCCACTGTGGGGGGAGTGAGCAGGCAGCTGCATGGTGTTTAGTTAATGGCCGGGGTTAAACCACAACAGGTGTAATGAGATAAAAGGTCAGCAGAGTTGCTGCCCTGGATTTCAAGAGAGCAAACTTTAAGCTACTCAGGCAGTTAGCGGAGTTCCCTGGGAATCTGCTTTTGAGGTCTTACGGGTCTGTGAGTGCTGGTCAGTTTTTAAGAACCACCTTTTAAAAGCTCAGGAGCAGGCAATTCCATTGTGTTGAAAGACAAGCAAGTGGGGCAGAAGAACAGCTTGGCTGAACAGGGAACTACTCATGGAGCTCAAGAGGAAAAAGAAATTGACCTCTGGAAGTGAGGTCAGGCTTTGCAGGAAGATTACAGAGCTGTGGTACGTATGTGGTCTGCTCCATGTGAAGACACAAAAGGCCAAAGCTCAATTAGAGTTAAAACTAGCCAGTGTTGTGTCAGATAACAATAAGGACTTTTAAAAGTATGTTAATAGCAAGAGGAGGTCTAAAGATGGCATTGGACCAATACTTGTGGAAGATGTGCCCCTGACAAATGATGATGATCGGAGGTCTGGAGCATCTCTCCTATGAAGACAGGCTGAGAGTTGAGGTTGTTCAGCCTGGAGAAGAGAAGGCTCCAGGGACACTTTACAGCAGCCTTCCAGTACCAAAAGGGGGCCTACAAGAAAGCCAGAGAGGGACTTCTAAAAAGAGCCTGTAGCAATAGGACAAGTGGTAATGGTTTAAAACTAGGAGGGTAGATTTAGATTAGATGTTAGGAAGAAATTCTTTACTGTGAGGGTTGTATGACATTGGCACAGGTTGCCCAGAGAAGTTCTGGATGCCCCATCCCTGGAACCATTCAAGGTCAGGTTGGATAGGGCAACCTGGTCTAGTGGAAGATGTCCCTACCCATGGCAGGGGGGTTGGAACTAAATGGTCTTTAAGGTCCCTTCCAACTCAAACCATTCTATGAAATAGATGAAGAAAAAGTAGAGGCATTCAATGTTCTTTTTGCCTCAGTAATAATACTGATAGACCTTGGGCTGCCTGGTCCTCCGAGCTGGAGGACCATGACAGCAGGAACAGTGATTTTTTTTTTCCATTTGTGGACACTGAAATTGTAAGGGACAAGCTATACCAGCTGAATGTTCACAAGTCCATGGGGCCTGATGGGAGTCATCCCAGAGTACTGAAGGAGCTAGCGGATGTTACAGGAGGACCCATCTCGATCATCTACCAAAGGTCTTGGGAGTCTGGGGAGGTCCCTGCTGACTGGAAACAAGCTAGTGTTATTCCGATCTACAAGAAGGGTGTGAGGGAAGACCCAGGGAACTACAGACCTGTTAGACTAACCTCAGTTCCTGGAAAAATTATGGAGAAGATCATACTGGGTACTATTGAAAGGCTTCTAAAGAGCAATGCAATCCTCAGACTCAGTCAACATGGGTTCACAGAGGGAAAGTCCTGTCTAAACAATCTGATCTCCTTCTATGCTAAGGTCACACACATAGTGGATAAAAGGAAGATGGTGGACATAGTTTTTTCTGATTTTTGCTAAGGCTTTTGATACTGTCTCTCACAGCATCCTTCAGGACAAGCTGTCCAACTGTGGGATGAGCAGGTTCATGGTATGCTGGGTGAAGAACTGGCTGAAGGGCAGGGATCAAAGGGTTATAGTGAACGGGCCTATATCTGGCTGGCCACTGGTAACCTGTGGTGCTCCTCAGGGCTCAATTCTAGGGCCACTTCTGTTCAATACATTTATTGGTGTTCTGGATGCAGGAGTTGAACGCACCATTAGCAAGTTTACTGATCATACCAAACTCTGAGGTGCTATTGACTCTCTTGAAGGAGAGGAGGCCTTGCAGAGTGTCCTGGTTTCAGCTGGGATAGAGTTAATTTTCTTCGCGGTAGCTAGTACAGTGCTATGTTTTGGCTCTGATGTGAGAACAGTGTTGATAGCACACTGATGGTTTTGGTTGTTGCTGGGTAGTGTTTGTACTAGGTCAATGACTTTTTGATTTCTTGGGCCCTGCCAGCAAGAGGGCTGGAGAGGCACAGGAAATTGGGAGGGGACACAGCCAGGACAGCTGGCCCAAACTAGCGAAAGGTATATACCATACCATATGACATCATGCTGAGTATATAAGCTGGGGGAAGAAGAAGGAAGGTGGGGACATTTGGCATTATGGCGTTTGTCTTCCTGAGTAACCGTTACCTGTGATGAAGTCCTGCTTTCCTGGAGATGGCTCAACACCTGCCTGCTGATGGGCAGCAGTGAATGAATTCCTTGTTTTGATTTCCTTGCATGTGCAGCTTTTGCTTTACCTATTAAATTGTTCTTATCTCAGCCCCTGAGTTTTACATTCCTCTCCGATTCTCCTCCCCATTCCTCTGGGTGAGGGGGAGTGAGCAAGCAGCTATGTGGTGCTTGGTTGCCAGACAGAGTTAAACCACAACACAGAGGCATCTGGATAGATTGGAGCATTGGATAGTTATTAATGGCATGAAATTTGACAAGTCCAAATGCCGGGTTCTGCACCTAAGATGGAGCAGCGCTGGATAAAAGTATAGATTGGGAGAGGAGTAACTGGAGAGCAGCCCTGCAGAAAGGGATCTGGGGGTGCCGGTTGACAGCAGGCTCAATAGGAGTCAGCAGCGTGCCCTGGCAGCCAAGAGGGCACATAACACAGCATAACCAGGGGTCAAAAGAGTGGATGATCCTGCTGTATTCAGCGTTGGTGTGGCCTCACCTTGAATACTGAGTGCAGCTCTGGGCCCCAAGGTTTAAGAAGGATGTTAAGGCACTTTAATGTGTCCAAAGGAGGGCAACAAAGCCGGTGGAAGGGGCTGGAAGGTATGTCCTATAAGGAGCGCCTGATCACTCTGGGCTTGTCTATTTTGGAGAAAAGGAGGCTGAAGCGAGACATCATTGCTCTCTGCAGCTTCCTGAGGAGGGGAAGTGGAGAGGGAGGTGCCAATCTCTTTTTCCTTGTATCCAGTGACAGGACACATGGGAATAGTTCAAAGCTGTGCCAGGGGAGGTTTACATTGGACATTAGGAAGCATTTCTTTACTGAGAGGGTGGTCAAACACTGGAACAGGCTTCCTAGAGAGGGGATCGGTGTCCCAAGCCTGTCAGTGTTTAAGAGGCATTTGAACAATGTCCTTAATAACACGCTTTAGCTTTTGATCAGCCCTGAATTGGTCAGGCAGTTGGACTAGATGATTGTTGTAGGTCCCTTCTGACTGAAATAGTTTATTCTATTCTATATGTTTCATCTTAGTATTTTGAGGGAGCATCCTAAGTGTCTTATGAGGAATTAGATTGGTCTTTGGTTTTGAAAATTCTTTTTTCTCCCTTATGGTCCCAAAGGGGAAAATAAATGTCTTTTAAAGAATAATGTTTTTGTAGCTGAGTGAGATCCCAAATAGTTCTGGAGATACCAAGGGACTACAGATTCATGGAAGAGTTATGATGTCAGATAGAAGACTGATGTGTTCTGGTTTAGCAGAGGCTTGAAGGATGGTAAGGGTAGTGTTTTGAACATCAGTGTGGGAAATATATTAAGGTCTGTGACACCCAATTACTCATTTAACGCTTATGTTCATAGACAAAATGAGGTCCTTTACAGTAATGTTGTTTGCCCATGGAGTATTACTGACCACTGTTATTTTAGTAACAACTAGGTTCTTTTAATAAAGATCATGAAATTCTTCTCTAACTGCACAGGTCCCAGGAAAAAAGTAGTTACATACCTAGCAGTTGAAGACTAGTACTGGAGTATGCATTTGGCTGACTGAAGATAAGCTGATGCTCTCATAGAATCATTTCTAAAAAGATAAAGCTGAACTAAAATACAGCTGAGCTATTAGCTTTGTCATCTAATGTAGCAATTTTTTTTTCTTTTTGCCTATTGTAAAACACAGAGCCAAATCCTGGAAGCACTTAACTCTGAAAAAGCAATAATCTCATGCAGTAGTAATTAACATTGTGTATTGAGTTTATGTGGCAAGGTTTTGGTAGTGGGGGGTGGTGGTGCAAAGGTTGCTTCTTTGAGAAGACACCAGAAGCTGCCCCCATGTAGACAGAGCCAGTTCCAGCCAGCTCCAAGATGGACCCACTTCTAGCCATAGCTGAAACAATTATCAATGTTGGTAGCACCTCTGAGGTAACATATTTTAAAAAGGGTAAAAAATGCTGTGTAACAGCAGTTTATAAAGAGGAGTGAGAATATGTAAGAGCAACAACTCTGCAGACAGCAAGGTCAGTGAAGAAGGAGGGGGAGGAGGTGCTCCAGAGCAGAGATTCCCCTACAGCCTGTGGTGAAGACCATGGTGAGGCAGGTTGTCCCCTTATAGCCCACAGAGGTCCACGCTAGAGCAGATAGCCACCTGCAGCCCATGGAGGACCCCACACCAAAGCAGGTAGATGTTTCCTGAAGGAAGCTGTGACCTTGTGGAGAGCTCATGCTGGAGCAGGCTCCTGGCAAGGACTGCAGCCTCTGGAGAGGAACCTATGCTGGAGCAGGTTTGCTGGCAGGACTTGTGACCCCTTGAGGAACCCATGCTGGAGGAGTCCATTCCTGAAGGACTGTACCCCATGGAAAGGACCCATGCTGGAGCAGTTAATGAATAACTGCAGCTCGTTGGAAGGACTCACATTGGAGAAGTTCATAGAGGTCTGTCTCCTGTGGGAGGGAACCCATGCTGGAGCAGGGGAAGAGTGTGAGGAGGAAGGAGCGGCAGAGACAATGTATGATGAACTAACTGCAACCCTGATTCCCTGTCCTCTGTGCTGCTTGGGGGAGGAGGTAGAGAAAATCAGTAGTGAAGTTGAGCTCGGGAAGAAGGGAGGTGTGGAAAGAAGGTGGTTTTCGATTTGTTCTTATTTCTCATTATTCTACTCTTATTAATTGGCAATTAATTAAATTACCCCAATTTGAGTCTGTTTTGCCTGTGATGGTAATTGCTGAGTGATCTCCCTGTCTTTGTCTTCACCCATGAGCTTTTCATTGTACTCTCCCTGTCCTGTTGAGGAGGGGGAGTGATAGAACAGCTTGGTGAGCACCTGGTGGCCAGCCGAGTTCAACCCACCACACCTTGTAATAGTAACATTTTGCAATTTGAAAAAAATGCAAGATAAAATAAAGAAGTTAATGGGAAAATGCTGCAATTTGGTTTATGCTTGTTTGAAGGAAATTCAATAGTAAAAAAACTTAGCTTGTACTGTTTTCGAGGGTTTTTTTCCTTTAATCATTGCTTCAAGCTAACTGCAATAATGTTCGCATACCTATTTCATTTGTTTTTCATGAACCTTGAATAACTGTGTGCTCCTCTGTCTATATGTGTACTTTGTTCTCATAAAGTAACAATTGAGAACTGGCATATTTTGCAAGTATATTTTATAAAGATATGTGAATGAAATTCCAGAACTTTCTATTAAATATAATGTTCTCTTTCTAATCCCAGAATAGAAAAATGCACATATGTAAATCATTAGAGATTATAGCCATCAAAGGACATGGATGTACTTGGCAGCTTGGACCAAATTTTAGACCTACAGAATCTTTTCTCATCTTCCACCTTAACACAGAATATGCCTGGGGGCCCTATGAGCCTAAATGCCATGACCTTCCACTCTCTGTCTTGCCCTCATAGTCAGATCTAATAAGGGTTCTGAGAACACGTGCCAGAATATGCTCTGCAAAAGATACACATTGCCTTATAGTATGAGGGAAGATATGGGCAATGATTTTTCTTACAAATGGGCTAGTGGCAAAAACAAAGGCATAGTAGTACCGCCACCTCTAATTGCTTCTTGTCTTACCATGCTTCCTTAAAGGAAGGACTGCTGTAAACGTCTAATTCCAAGGAAGAATTTTCACAGTGGATATTAGTTGCAGACAGTGGAAGTAAATGCTACAGCTTACAAATTAGGTTGGTCAGTCCTTCTGAGAAGTGTGTGTGTATAGCTTAGATGTACTTTTCTTTTTACAATTCCAAATTGTCTAGGTTGGTGTGGTGGGTTGACCCCAGCTGGCAGGTAAGCCCCAACCCAGTCACTCGCTCACTCCTGCCCAGCAGGAAGGGGGAGAGAATCAGAAGAGCAAAAGTGAAAAAAAACCTCATGGGCTGAGATAAAGACTGTTTAATAAATGAAGGAAAGCGGAAAAAATATCTCTTTGGTCAGTTTGGGTCAGCTGTCCTTGCTGTGTCCTCTCCCAACTCTTGCTCATCCCTAGCTTACACCCTAAGGGGGCAGAGAGAGAAACAGAGAAGGCTTTGACACTGTTCAACAACAGGTAAAACACTGGTGTGCTATTAATGCTATGTTAGTCACCTATCAAAAACACAGTACCATATGGGCTGCTATGAAGAAAGTTAACTCCATCCCACTCAGACTCAGTAGAGTTGGTCAGTTTCTCACTGAGGCTTTATCAGTCCTGCTCTTTTGATTACCTTGCTTAGTGTAGCGGTTTAACCCCAGCTGGCAACTAAGCACGACACAGCTGCTCACTTGTACAATTTCTTTTTCCTCTTGAGCTCCATGAGCTGTTCTTCTGCCCCACTTGCTTGTCTTTCAACACAATGGAATTGCCTGCTCCTGAGCTTTTAAAAGGTGGTTCTTAAAAACTGACCAGCACTCACAGACCCATAAGACCTCAAAAGCAGATTCCCAGGGAACTCCGCTAACTGCCTGAGTAGCTTAAAGTTTGCTCTCTTGAAATCTAGGGCAGCAACTCTGCTGACCTTTTATCTCATTACACCTGTTGTGGTTTAACCCCGGCCATTAACTAAACACCATGCAGCTGCCTGCTCACTCCCCCCACAGTGGGATGGGGGAGAGAATTGGAAGAGTAAAAGGGAGAAAACTTGTGGGTTGAAATAAAGACAGTTTAATAGGCAAAGCAAAAGTCATGCATACAAGCAAAGCAAAATAGGGAATTAATTTATTACTTCCCATCAGCAGGCAGATGTTTAGCCATCTCCAGGAAAGCAGGGCTCCATCATGCATAACAGTTACTTGGGAAGACAAATACCATCATTCCGAATGTCCCTCCTTTCCTTCTTCTTTCCCAGTTTATATATTCAGCATGACATCATATGGTATGCATCACCTGTCCTGGCTGTGTCCCCTCCCAATTTCCCATGCCCCTCTAGCCCTCTTGCTGACAGGGCCTGAGAAACTGAAAAGTCCTTGACTTATTATAAACTTTACCTAGAAATAACCAAAACCATCAGTGTCCTCTCAACATTGTTCTAACACTAAATCCAAAACACAGCACTGCACCAGGTATTAAGTAGAATATTAACTCGGTCCCAGCTGAAACCAGGACAATACCAAAACATTTAAACTCAACCATTTCATGATCACTGTGACCAAGACAGCCACCTGCCGTCATATCCCCCATGAGTCCTTAAATAAAGCAGGTATGTTTATTGCAGTGTGCTGGGTGCAAGGGGGATCGCTCCTCCTAACTTGCATGCTGAGGGGATAAGTAAGCAGATATTTATTACACAGAAGCATACATATTCATTTGATTCCCAAGAAAAGGTGGGGTTATTACAATTAGTTCCAGGAACTAATTATCATGTCTCCTCCCTCTGACGAAGGTGCATTGACACCTGGTGGTCATGGGCCTGGGTCTCTGGGAGGAAGGCTTACAGTCTTCTTCAAGATGTACTTTTCCCTTTGGCACAAAATGCTGAGTAGTCCACATCAGCAACCACAGAGCCAGATTGCACTGGTTCTCTTCCCGGGTAGTACATCTTGCAGACAACACAGTTCCTGCTTACAACTTAGCTATTCGTTCTGTTATCTACACATGCAGGCAGTGTTCTTTCTAGTCAGTCTGTTACCTACGAGTGCTGAAGCACTAGTTGCAAGGTCTACATATTTACCAAATTATTTTCAGCTTTAACTATTTCAGAGGAAGATACTACCTGTGCTCCTGAATCCTTTATCATTCTTACCAGGACACTGAAATCTCTTCTGATTGACCTTAGACTTCTTGTTGTAATGTCATTAGTGCACATGTGAAAGAGCAGGAGTGAGTAACAGTCCAAAGGCTGTACTAAGCTTGTCAGTTGTCTGGTGACATCCTTGATTCAGGCCCTATGGAGGCAGCAAGCTTCCCTGAAAAGAGGGTCCCATCTGCAGATGGGTGCCTCCATTCTGCTCACGAGGGAGTCACCGATGACCATAACTCACTGTTATTTCTTCTCAGCACCGGTCTGAATGCAGCCCTTGTTGCAAGCAGTTGGTTGATCTAACCTTGCTGAGAGTGTTTGCACAGGTTCCTCCTATCTCATCATGCACTTTGTCTACCATACCCAGAGCCTCATAGCTACTCTGTAAAGGTAGCTGAGAGGGTAAGGAGGGGTTCCTCTTACAACTCCATGCAGTAAGTTGCTTCCAACTGCCCCTATCCCTCCTAATGCTGCCTTCCTTCTGCCACAAAACAGATCCTGGACTTTCCTCTGTAGCAGCCATGATGAAATGGCTTGTGCACATCAGAGATGGCAGAGCACATCTCCATTGGTCAATCTCCTTTTCAGACTCTCAGATGCTCCTCAGTCTGCCCGCCTCCTCCTGAAGCTCTGCCACCAGGCAGAGCAGTTCATCTACCTGGGCACACCTCCCAAAGGCTTGCTTGCTACCACCCTCCACCTCTGAGAGTAGCCCACACACACAGCCATACAGCCAGAAACATGGGTGGTCTCATGCTCTTACAGGAGCTCTGTCTGTGTGGCTACACTGGTCATATTGGGAGCTCAGGAGAAACAGAGGACAGCTTTTTGCCAGGTGGTTACCATGCTACCACGTGCCTACCTGCTGTGAGATATGATATACATCTGTTGCAATCAACTGGGCTGATTGTTTTAGCCTGTTCAAATCACCGGTGCTTCAGAGTACTGGCTCCGCCCATTTCTGGCTCATCTAATCAGCAGGTCCAGGCTCAGCCACTCAGGGAACAACTGTTCAGCTGCAGTTTCTCCCTGTCCAGCTGTATCCCTCTGTTGCCATTGCTGCTGCTCCAGCAACCATTGCAATCATGTAGGAACTTATATAGGAAACTGGGGGAGGTCAAAGGGAAATACATACAGTGCCAGTATACCGATTCAACAATTCTGGCAACGTAGGAAGAAAGACAGACTCCTGGTGCAAGGCTTGAAGCTAGATATCATAGTACTGCAATAGCAGTCTTTGAAAGAAAATGCTTTCAGTGCCTATATATTTTTATTCACTCAATTTATGGAAAAAATAAAAATTATTTAACTGTAAGAATACAGAAGGGCAAACATAGCCTGCCGATACAAATATGTGAGAACAACAACAACAAAAAATAATCTCAGGTTTCAAGATAGAGTTTCATATAAGAAGGAATGGATTTTATAATACGGCATCCTGGAAATATAGTTTATAACACAAGAGTTGCCACTTCAAGATTATCCACAAGCAAAACTCAACTCTACCCTTCCTCCTCACCAGAAAATATTGACATTATCAACAAAAAGATAGATGTGCCTCTTTTTCATATTGAAACCATGAATACATTTTACAGATCTCAGTTGCTCAACTGTGTTTTTAAGAAAAAAAGACTCAGAATATTGAGATGCTAGTAAATATTACAGTTTCTACTTCCATGAGAAATTCCATTGTTTTAACATTTGTCTTTTTCTTTAATTAACATAAAAGGTAAATATGAACGTTTTTAATACAACAAGAAATTTGTAGTTGGAAATGGTGAAATATTGCAAAAGAAAATGTCAGTAGTTCCAAATTAAAGTGTGCCATATCAGTTTGCTGAGCTGATTAATTTAGAATCAGGTGGATATTCAACTTCATAACTGTAGTAGTATGGTGTATTGGGTTTACGTGTCAAGCTTTATTTGGGGGAGGGGGCATGGTGAGCCAATTAGAAAGGGTGAAACTGCACAGGCAGGGGAGGAGGAGTACAAGGCTACTCATATCAGTTTTGTTCTTTGTCTCTGAAAAGAATTGACAATACTCAAATGGGAATTAAAATAAAATCAAAGGTCTAACTTCAAAACAGTCTAATCCCCAAGGTCTAGATCTCTATGGATCTGACACATATGTCATCTAATACAGCTCAGTTGCTCAATATGTAAACAAGTGGGATAGGGTTATTAGAGAAGTAGCATCTGATATAATGTGAAAAGGAATAAGGCCTAAAAACCTAAAGATCCACCTGAGAAGAGTCTCAGCTCTGTAAAAGCCCCATTCTGCCTTGCAAAATTGTTCAACTTTTGTTACTGAGGAACCATACATAGCATGTAGTGCTGAATCGCTCTGTTCTTGCTCACTGTACCCAAGCCTAAGCCATTGTTGGAAATTGCTGTACCAGGCACTAGAAATCATAAATTAGGTAAAGTTAGACACATCAATAGAAGAAAATGTTAGCAAGCCAAGATTTATGTAAAAGGTTCTGGCAGGGTCACTTATGAATGAAAGTTGAAAGGTTCAACTCTGAGGAAGACTAGCTGAGCAGAGCTGAAGGCCGGAACGATCCTCTCAAAATTGATGCCAAGAGAAGACTCTGCCTAAACTCCGCCCAGGCTTCACCTAGACTCTGCCTATCATTAATATGCAATGAGATGTTGTAATTACATGAATAATGTATGATTAGATGTCGCAATTATGTATGTCAAATATATACATTAGCCTGTTTCACACCTGTGCTTCGGAGTGAGTTTCCGTGGTGCGAACCACCTCCTCCCCTGCACAGATAATAAATACCTTGCTGCTAAAAGTACAAAAAGTCTCTTAGAAGTTTTCTTCATTCCGAGGTTTTTCGGCATCAAATGCAGTAGGTGCATTTATATCAGCAAACCTGCATTTTTATCACCATAGTTTATCTCATGAGGCAAGGGATGGTTCTACTATCACAGTAGAAGTCATAACTGTGGCTGTTTAACTATGTCCACGCTAGCAGCACTTAGGTGGTATGGCTTGCTGGTAGAGCACACAGTGCAGACTTGTCACATTATTGAGACACTTTCAAGTAGGTTTTTTTGGTTTTCTAAAAGACCTTTAAAAATGTCTGTATTTATGTGGAATTAGAAACAATGTTCCTGTTTTTCTGCCATGTATAAACATTCATACTTAACCATTTCACCCTTCCCGGCAATCAGAACATATCTAGTAAGAAAAAAATTTATCTTCCTCCCATCCCCATTAGAGACCCAGATGTCCAACAGGAAGTTGCATTTCAAACTAAATTCTAGAGTAGAGAGGATTAAGTTAGCCCTCTAGTCTTCTTATAATGTAATTTCTTTTTCATTGTTTTTGAATTGTCCTCTAATTACTCAGAGATATAGGTTGCCAAAGAAATGTGTAACTACTTACAATACAGTATGTTAATACTCAAATAGAAAACATGGTTGCTACTCAAGCCCAATAAACAGCTTGTAGCAGGGGAATCTATGATATACATGCTCTCATTACTACTGAGCATCCAGCAGGAATTCTTTGCACTATACACTGTGTTTCATTGGGACAACCTAATGATCCCCCTCTCCTCTGCTCAGGGAAAACTGTAAAATTAAAAAATGGATGACAATAAAACAAGAAAAATGGGGTCAAATTTATCCCTTACTTAATTCTGCATATTTTGATGTCACATGGAAGATGAATGTAGACTATTGTACAAAACACTGGTTATATACAGTTTTATTGTGAAATACAGTTTGTTCTAACTTACTTTAAAGTTTAAAGTGATCATCTGTAACATAAATACCAAACAGCTCAGTTCTTATTCTCATCAATAGTTTTTACTTGCATGATGTTTTAAAGTTGTACCATGTTTGCTTATTGTACAGTTCCAGCTTAGAAAAAATAAGGCAAAGTCTTCAGTAATGAGTCTAGGAGGACCAAGATATAACAGGGAAAGGCAAGATCCTAAATATATCTATTAACTGTTTAAGATGGGAATAACTGAAAGCAAAGTAAACACAATGCAATGAGGGATTAATTCAAGGTAAAGGTCTTGTCCCATCCATTCTATGGGATAGTATAAAGGTTTCCTATACAAAGTAGCATTACAAGTTTTACTGTTTATTGTGTACCAGTATTAGTCTTTAGAAAATGATTTTGTTAACTTTTTCCCCCTACAAACACAAGCTTGTCTGTGAAAACTGAGATAGAAAGGTGCTTTGACCAAGTTTGTATGTTAATGACAAACTGAGAATAGAATTTAATTCTTCTGACTCCTTGTGTTAAAATGCTATGTATTGCCAAACCTTCAAAACAATAATTAACTACAACTTTGTATTTTAGCAAAATAACTTTAAAATCAATTCTAAAGCTTCAGTATGTAAAGCATTTATGAACAACAGCAAACTTTAAAACAATGGATGATAGTAAAATACACTTTAAAGACATATGTTTGCTTTCAAAACCAAACATTCTGGAACGAAGATCAAATATTATCAAGCTGTGATCATTCAATGGTAAAATATCACTGTGTTTAGAAAGTTCTTTTCATAATTGTTTTAAACTGAAAACAGTAGTAACCATGCTTAATGGTTTATCAAAAGGTCTGTACCACCTTTAATCACACAACCATATTAACATAACCATGTCCCAGAGGGCCTTAAAATAGTTCTTGGAACCTTCACAGCTTTAGTCACAGTTGAAGTTGTGCTTTGAAAAAAAACATAACTAATAACTTGAAAAGGAATAATGACACTCTGCATTAAATACCTAAGTTTAAGAATAAAAAAAAAGACTGACAAATTATTCTGTGATCTATATAGGCAATGTGATTTCAAAAGATGGATGCCCCTACATCAGCAAAAGTAAAATCTTTTCAGCAACAGTGAAGAACTAAATGCAAAAATATTGAACCTGGTAACACCAAGACTGGTGAATTTCTTCAGTTGGCACAATACTATTACTAGATATAATGAAGGAAAACAATATCTATATGCCTGTAACTAATATTACCATGCTAGAAAATAATTTCTAGTGTAAACCCAGGTACAGAATTCAATGCCAGAGAAGCAGCAATAGATGCAAGATATGTTTGTATCTTTAACTTAGAACTATAATTTAAACACTGAGAGGGCTAGCCCCTTTAACAAATTTCTATTCAAATAAAGATTAATCACAGAAATAAGTACTGAAAGCATACTTCAAATAGTTTTACACATTCTGATTAAAAATTATTTTCTCACCTTTTCCTGTGTTAGCTCTTCAATAGAGATTTCCTTGTAGTAAAAAATTGGGTATATGTGGCAAAGTTTTGGTAGCAGTGTGGTCTGCAGTGGTTGCCCTGTGCCAGACATCCAGCTCCAGCCAGCTCCTCAGTGTCCCCACCACAGGCCAAAGCTGAGCCCATCAGTGAAGTTTGTGGTGCTTCTGTGAAAACATATTTAAGAAAGAGAAAAAAACCCACATGCTGGACAGAGAGAGGAGGAGGGAACAAAAAAGAGTGAGAAACAGCAGAGGGAACACCAAGGTCAGAGAAGAAGGAGGAGGTATTCCATGGCACCAGAGCAGATATGCACTGCAGACCATGAAGGGCCCAGGCTGGAGCAAAGTTTTCCTGACAGGAACTGCAGCCCGTGGGAAAGCCCACACTGGAGCAGATTTTCTCATTAAGTACTGCAGCTCAGGAAAGCTGATGCTGGAGCAGCAGAAAAATGTGAGAGGGAAGGAGCGGCAGAGAAAAAACACTATGTACTGATCATATAATTCCCCTAATCCCCCCCCCCCCCCCGTTGCTCAGGGTAGGTGGGTAGAAGAGTCTGGAGTGAAGTTGAGCCTGGGAGAGGGGGAAGGAAAGATGTTTTTTTAATATTTCTACTTTTTTTTTCCACTACCCAAATCTATTTTAATTGGCATTAAACTAAATTTCCCAAGCAGGTAACTACTAAATGATCTTCTTGTCTTTATCTCAACCTGCAATATTTCTCATCCTATTTTCTCCTCCTGTCTTGCTGAGGAGGCAGGGGTGAGTGAGCAGCCACGTGGGAGTTTGTACTTAGCCAAAGTTAACTCATAACATTAACATAAAACAGAGAAAATCCCAATTCTTTACATAATCTTTGAAGGAAAGAAGAAAAGAGGAAAGAAAACAGAAACATCAATTTTATAACAACAATGGACTATATATATATATTCACTTACAGCTATGAAGCATGTGTGCATCAAACAGGGCTGGTATGAGCTTTCCAAAACTGACTGATCAACTACAGTGTATGTGCCTGATATAACTGCTGGTTCTCTAGGTTGTTTGCATTGTTTCATTTTGCTGTGCTAGATGGTGGTTGTACATGAGCAACCTTCTTGAAACATGACATACTTTTACATAAATCCATTTGATTTGGAGTAAAAAGAAAAAGACAAAAATAAATGCAGAATACCTGAATCAGATTAGCCTGGGAGATTGCACGTTGAGCTTTACTGAGGTCCAGGTTTTCCAAAATCAGTATATGTTAGATAAAAATCATGTCCATACATTAAGTGAAACATTCAGTGTAAGTTAGATGATCATGAAAACAGGAAAATCATGATTGTGGGAATATCACCTTGAGGGGAGGAATTAGAGAAAAATTGGGTCCTAATAGAAGCATGGAATTACAAAAAGTTTTTCTAGGGTGAAATACAGCTATCACCTTCAGTATGGTTGGCATGCACGGAATCTACATCATCACAGTTCCCTAAGCAACACAACCTGCCAGCTCAGCACATGCTGATAGGAGTGACAGAGAATGGAGCGGAGTGGAGACAGCGCGGCCATGCTCTGTTGCACTCCCTGCAGGAATGAGAACTTGATGGCACCACACAGCTGATAAGCTGCATACCAGTTGTCACATGAAGAATCCATGAGATGTCCGTGGCTGAGGCAACCATTGTGGCAAAATGACTTTCCTCAGATGAAATAATCTCATTGTAATACTAACACACACCTCCCATCTCAAATTTACCTGCCTCCAAGGTACTACTACACCTCACTGAGCACATGATACCAATCAGTAACAAAAATATGTAAAAACTTTAGTAGTGCTATCTGAAGTTACATACTAATTTGTGTTATAAGTGAGAAACTTGTAACCAATCCCATGTATGATGAATGAATATGCAATATACTATGAAGTATAAAACGTGGACAGAGGAGGGGAGAAGGAAGGGAAAACTCCATCGTAACTCCTGGGATCAGCCAGTGGGCTGAACCTGTCTTCTCCCCCATAGGGATGCCTATTGGGTAAGAACTTTGACTTATGCATGCTAAATAACTAACACACTAGCTGTTATTAGCGGTTATAGTTTAGTTGTATGTAGTTTGGTCGTATATCATTTCAAGCTTGTATATGCAGACAGTCCCTATCGCCCGCAATCACGAATCTTAACTTGTCATGATTTTATATTAATAAAGAGTGTTATTCTGTAAACTGCTAGTATTAAATCTTTCTGGGCACTAGTAGTTGCCGGCAGCAGGTAACACTTTCAAATAAAGTGGGAAGACCTGCCAAGGGGTCCCCCTGATGCTGTTTGTGTGTTTCCCTGAACAAGTCAGTCGAATTGCTCTCTGATCCAGTGGGACTATTCAGTGAAGGGTCCCTGTAACGGGACTGTTAACGAAAATATATTGTGAATGAAGAAATTTAAAGTGCTGAAGCTGCTAAATGACAGCACCAGGCCTCATCCCTTGTATAGCCCTAATCCAAGGCCAGTTTAAAACTTAGTCAAGTTAATCAGTAGGAGAATAGAGAAACAATAGATGATCAATTTGTGTACACAGGGGGTCTCAGAAATGCAGGTGTTTTTAGAAAAATTAGTATATGTGAATAGGAGTTGCTTGTTCAAAGACAAAGTGTACTTGAAGGATTGTGTGAGTTTAAGCAGGCAGAAAGAAGATCATGATCTGAGGAGGACCTTGGAATCGAGGCAGAGGCTGGAACTAAATAGATGAATCAACTGGGACAGGGTCAGGTGATAGATTCGCAGAACTGGGAAGACCGAAGGAAACTTCTAAAAACTTTTGACATTGACTAATGATTTGATAAGTGTATATAAGCTGTGCTATCTCTTTTTTCTCTGCTACTCACTGAGGTGGTGGCCCAACTCTGAGTTGTGATTAAAGCAAACCTAGTGGTACCCATGTCTGTGTGAATTTTTCCTTTAACAGATACGCTGACAGACTGGTCAGGCACAAGGGTCTCGACTTTCCTGGGATGCTAATAGACAGATCAAATACCTGGGGCTGAGAGGATCCCCTCCCCTCCCCTCTTTTTCATGTGACATTTAAATTGGCATAGTCAGCAGGATTGCCATGGATAAACTGCTGCAAAAACATAAATGTACCCCTTCCCAGGCTGGGAAGCAGTGGGCTCAACAGATTTGGAAAGATGAAGAGAAAGTGGTAGAATGCATTGAGCAGTGCCAGGTGGAACAGAGATTTAAAGCAGGAAAAGGTAAAGGTGTAATTTGTGCAGTGTTGGGAGCCTGTTTAGCTTGTGCACAGAAAGAAGCTAGATGTGCCCCTGCTTCCAAACAGATTTTTGATGTAGAACATGTTGCTTTGAAGTCAGAGAATGAAGTGTTAAGGTCATCATTAGCCTTTGTCAAAGAGGCAGGAGAGAAACTTAAAACTGAAAATAGCAACCTTAAAACCGAAAGAAAACCTTAAATCTGAAAATAGTCATCTTGAAACTGAAAATAAATATCTTAAAACTGAGTTGGACCACCTTAAAACCTTGCTTGAGTTAACAGAGCACAGGGTGAAACAGCTGCTGGAGAAACAACCCTCTGTCTCAATCAGGCACATCTGTGAGTCAGTGCATTACATGAGTCCCGAGACTTGGGATGGGGATGTTTGTAGTGAGAGTGATGATGAGACTGCAGGTAACCCCCACTCTACCTCTCATTTGGTCTCCTTATGACTGGTGGTTTAAGATGAGACTACTGTTGGTAATGAAGACGAAATTCATGTTACAATGTGTACAGTCCCCTGAATGCCTGCTGAGTTATTAAAATTTCAAGAGAAATATTCAAGGAAGTTAGGTGAATCTGAATTTGAGTAAGTGTGGTACATTTCTCTTACGGGAGGAGATTGGGTATAGAGGATGGAGACAGTGAGTTGTTTGACATTGATAATGTGCAGCTGTGGCCTTCCTTTGATGATGTGAAGCTGTGATCCTGCAGCAAAGAGGTAAATAACTTTGAGGGAGTATGAGTAGAAACTAGGATGAGACAGAAACAAAGGAGGAATGTGATCTCACCTCTAGAAGATAAGGAAACAGCATGAACAGCAGAGAGTAGCCTATAGTGAACAGCGGCTGGGCGCATGGACAGTAGAGTTTGACCAGTAATAAAGCTTTTAGCAGCGTGTGTGCAGAGTATAAAAACTTATAAAAGCTGTAACTAACTAACAATAAAGGTCTTTGCTTCACCATCCTTGCAAAGTCCATGCCTCATACACCACAATTGGGTGTTGTTGAGTGAGGAGGAAGCAAGAGGTCCCTGGGGTCCAGGAGTGTTTTTAACTGTTGCACCAGGAGATCATAATTACTCTAACTGCATGGGCTGCTTACTGGGCAGGAGGCATAAATCCTCAGGAGAGAGGAGAACCACTGATAACTGAAACTAGCAGTCTCTCTGAGTTAACTACGTCAGTGCAGAAAGCAGCATGCATACAGGCAATCTATGAGAGAGATACTACAAGGAAATCTCCAATGCAATCCCCCATTGATACGGTGAGACTGACCCCTTTCATTTGGAGACTCCCAGAAAGTCTTAAGATACATGTTGCAGATATTAAAAAATGCCTGCAAGCCAGTAGAGATGGTGCTCATGGTTGTGGATGGGGTCAGCAGAATAACAACCTTACATGGGACAAGCTCACACAAGAAATAGTTGAGTACAGGCGTTTCGTGGGCTGGACCATAAAGTCATCCGCAGAAAGGCTCCCAGACCATTCACGACAAGTTCACCAACTTAACACTTCACAGCTCAAATGTGACAAAGGGTCTAAAGAAAGACCCAGATATGACAAGGAACAAAGTGACCTATGGCATCAAGCTTGGGAACTGGGAGTCCCCCAGTTCGGGTTCCATGGTGCTTCTAAGGATGCCCTCCATAAATTAGTTCAATCTTTAATTGCAGTAAAGGGAAATAGAAGAAATAAGGGAAAACAGAAAACTGGTGTAGTCTTTTCACAATCTCAAGAAAAGGATCTGCCTTGTAGTGAGTGTTTACCCTCTGCACCAAGACAGGACTTGATTGATCTGACGGAATCCCCAGCAAAACACTTGTATCCCTGGGTAGTGTTGTGAGCCACCCTACCCTACAGATACAACCAATGTATTGGCTCTCTGAAAAATACCCTGAACCTTTTCTTACTATTCCAATTGGACCTAGAAAAATTTGTGTAGACTTTTTAATGGACACGGGAGCCCAAATGTCAGTAGTTACTGCTGAAACAGCCAAGGCATTGAACATAGGACCTGGCCACTGCAAAGTGAAATATACAGGAATAGAAGGCATAGTTAAAGAAAGCCCAGTGGCAAAAATTAATTTATGGCTACTGGGAGAAAAATGAATGACTCGCGCTGAAGTATTAGTTGGAGCAGCTGATACTAACATCCTGAGGTTTGATCTGTTGTATGATTGGTGTTGGGAAATGCCTGATGGGACTGCGTGGAGTTTTGCTGCTCCAGGGATGGGAGACAAGGAAGATGGTGGGGTCCTCCACATAACTTCTGAGAGAATGTCGGAGAGAAAGGAACCAGTGAAATTAATTTGTCTGTTGCAACCATCTATACCTCTCCCTCATTCTCGAGTTACCAATGTAAAAAAATACCCCTTGCCAGAAGCAGCAAACTCGGGGATCAACAGGGTGGTAGCAGACTTGGAAAAGAGAGGTATCATCACTCAAGCCCACTCTCCATACAGTTCTCCGGTTTGGCCTTTCAGAAAGCCTAATGGACAATGGCGCCTAACTATTGATTACAGAAAATTAAATGCTAACACTTCTTTGACTGCAACAGTGCCCAATATTGCTGAACTGATAGCACAGATACAAGGAGCATCTCATATTTGGATGGTTGCCTTAGATGTTAAAGACACGTTTTTCATGATTCCGCTCCTTGACCAGGATAAAGCCCAGTTTGCTTTCTACCTGGAAAGGGACTCAGTATGTTTTCAATAGGCTTCCACAAGGATAGAAACACTCCCCAACTGTTACTCACAATACTCTGGCTAAAGTGTTAGCAAAGAACCTCATTCCACCGAGTATCACAGTGTATCAATATATTGACGACATTCTGGTAGGGGAAGATTCCATCACAACTTCTCGGATCAGTCAGACAGGCTGAACCTGTCTTCTCCCCCATAGGGATGCCTATTGGGTAAAAACTTTGACTTATGCATGCTAAATAACTAACTCATTCTAGATGTCATTAGTAGTTAAGGTTTTGGTTGTATATAGTTTAGTAGTGCATCATTTCAAGCTTGTTTTTGCAGACAGTCCCTATCACCCACAATCACACATCTTAACTTGTCACAATTTTATAATAAAGAGTTTTATTCTGTAAACTGTTAGTGTGAGCCCTTTGTGAGTGCTAACAGTTGCCAGCAGAAGGTAACACATTTAAACAAAGTGGGAAGACCTGCCAAGGGGTCCCCCTGATGCTGTTGGTGTGTTTCCTTGAACAAGGCAGTTGAATTGCCCTCCAATCCAGTGGGACTGTTCAGTGAAGGGTCCTTGTAACAGGATGCTGACAGACTGGTGGGGCACAAGGGTCTTGGCTTTCCTGGGGCACTAATAGATCAAACACCTGGGGTTGAGAGGATCCCCCCCTCCCCTTTTTACATGATAATGATGCATTGTCTAGTCCCTGTCTTACACAGCAATTATATATCACGTATTCCCTTTCAGATGCTAGCTCCATCTTGAAATCATTAAGCCTCCTTGCCCTACTCCACCTGACAGTCTTGAGATTTCATAGTGAGAAACAATTTGATTTTCAACAAAATTTTTGTAGCTTTCATCATTTTAATACCAGCTGCTCTCAAAAAAACTTTTTCTAGTTTGTCTCTTAATCACACTGGTGTTGAGAAAACTCTTGTATTACAAATAGTATGTAATATACATATTATTCAGCCAACAAAGACATGCCATTTGGAACACACACAAAACCCCACAGATGCTAGATAGAAATATATAGCTTTCCTAACTAAAAATAAGAGTTATACCTAATCCTTCATTATAAAGATAAGACTCAAGAAAAAAGAAAACCCAAACATGTGCCCTGTTGGGAATTTAAAGAAATTATTAGATTTTATTTTGGTTTTAAAATTTGAGATTAAAGTCTGTTGAGAATCAGTAGTTACATAAGTTACTTTACATGTATAAACTCTAAAATCCTTATTTCCCTCCCTAAAAGAGAATGCATGTATGTACCCAACTATCACAGTCCATATGTATCTCTCAGATTTACAGGACAACATATTCTGTGAATGAAACTTTATTTTATGAGCCTGTCAAGAAATACAACAAAAAAACAGGGATCAGACTCCTTTGCCCAGACTAGTCTATCATCACATGAATACACTTATCCACCACTCAAGTCATAAGATTTCATATCTTATAACCCGTAGCTCTTAATTCATGTACCTATGAGAAAAAAAAAATAATTAGTTCCTTAGCTACCAGTGAAAGTGCTCCTCCTTCCTCCTCTGTCATGGTGCAGGTGTCCCCTGTATCACACCAAGAAGCGCAAAAGCCTCAGCAGTCCAGCTGCTGTTGGATCCACTTCAAAAGCTTTTTGGGAAAGATGATGTTTTATATACCTTCCAGCTTGGAAGTTTGGACTATACCATTTCCATGAGCTAATGAGCTAGCAGATTCTGAGGAAACTTCAGGAGACAGCAATCTGCATGTGATAATGGCTGCATAATGGCCTTTTAGCTTTCTGGTCACCTGTCCTTTCTCTGTGCTGCTCCCAGCATACATCAGGCTTCAGCATGAGCTGTGTTAGCCAAAATCTGAGCAGGAGTTGACTGAATAGTCACACTTAACATGCTGTTCTAGTTTCATGTAACAAGCATCTATGAAAAGCCATGTAGCAGCTCCATTCTGTTTCAAATTTCTGAAGGGTATTTAAAAATATCTGCCATTAGCTTTTGCTCCAAATATTTAACCTGACTTTTTTAATGTCCATTCCAAATATATTTACACTTCCCTATTTTTACATAACTCCTTGTCTCTGATACTTTACACATTATTTCTGTCAACTCCCATGAACTTATTCTTTAAGAAAAAGCACAGCAAACATGTCTCTCTCTGTGCAGAAAAGCAAACAATTATAGTGTCTGTTCTAAGGCTTGTAATTTTGATGAAGAATCATGACTTAATGCTCATATTCTTTCTAATGATTACCAGTCACAATGGGGGGAACTGAGTCACTCAGAATTAACATTAAAAGAGTACATTAGTATACCAGGTTTTCTGGTATAAAATAATAATTCTGTTTAAAAAGTTAATATTATTCTGCAGTAGAAACCTCTACTGAGTCACTCAATATAAAGATGGTCTATCCTCTTCCCCACTTGTGACTGTATGAACACTTGTTGAGGTTTAACCCTAGCCAGCAACTAAAGTACCATGCAGCCGCTTGCTCTCTCACACACACACCCCCTGGTGGGATAGGAAAGAGAATCAGAAAAAGGTAAAACCAGTGGGTTGAGATAAAACCAGTTTAATAATTGAAATAAAGTAAAAACAATTATGACAACAACAATAACAACAACAACAATAATTTTAATGAAGAGGAAAGGGAGACAGAGGAATAAAACCCAAGGGGGAAAAAAACCCAACCAAAAAACCCCAAGTGATGCACAATACAGTCGCTCGCCACCTGCTGACCCATGCTCATCTAGTACCTGAGCAGCGGCTCCCGGCCAATTCCCCTCAGGTTATATACTGGGCATGATGTTCTATGGTATGGAATATCCTTTTGGCTTGTTTGGGTCAGCTGTCCTGGCTCTGCTCCCTCCTGGCTTCTTGTGCACCTGCTCACTGGCAGAACATGGGAAACTTGAAAAGTCCTTGATTTAGAGTAAGCACTACTTCAGCAACAAATAAAACATCAGTGTGTTATCAACATTATTTTCATACTTGTGGAATTATTAGAAAAATTAAAGCTTGCATCTGAAAATTAAGGTTTATATGAAAAATGTAGTATTGTTCACCTATAAAGGAAAAGTATAAAATCAAAGAGCTCTGAGGATGGGACACAGCTGCAGCAGACATGCGAGGAATCCACTGAGACGGCAACTCCCTGCAACATACCATAGAGGGTGGAGCGGAGTGGAGACTCTGTGGTCATGCTCCGTGATGATAAATGGGAAGAAATGGTCCTCTAAGAACTGATAAGGGGCCCATCTGGTCCCCTGAGCCAACAGTTTTTTGAGACCTTGCCAAAGTGCTACCCTTTTGTGAACTTTTAATGTCATTTTAATAACAAAACACACCTCCATCCCGAAGGCTACCCGCCTCTGAGGTGCGACCACTCCTCTTTGACTCTGCCTCCTTGATTTTTTGTGAACTATGCCTTTAAATATAAAGTGAGAGAAATTTACACCAATCGTGATAAAAGGTATGTATGACTACAGACACTCAAACTCCACCTTGAAGGTAGAAAGGATATAAAACATCCAGGGAAATGAGGAATTTTGGGGAGAAGATATTGCCTTGAGCAAGTCAGGGGAAACTCCATCTCAGACTGCCTCTGACTACCAGGATCGGCCAACGGTCTGAGCCTTGCTTCTCCCCCCCTTGGGACACCTTGGGTGAGATTTAGACTAAGCACTTTTCTCGTGAATCTTAGAAATCTCTCTAGAGAGTTACTCCCTAACATTTATAGCCAGACTGTATTATTTATAACCTTTTCATGTGTTTTATACTTAATAACATCATATTTGCACGTGCTTTCTTGCAGTCACTATCACCAGCAATCCAAAAACCCTATATATCTGTTGCACAAATAAAACTGCACTGTTTAAGTAGTCAGTTGTCAAAGTTTCTCACTGAATGTGACTGAACCCTAGAGCGCAGCCGTGCTAGTTCATGAGCACAACTGGACTGAAGGTGTAGACCGCTATTAGTGTATCCAGAATCGTGGTAGTTTAATTTACATATTAAACTTGACTGGACTAATAGTGGCAAATTGGATATCACTCAGAATTTACACCTAGCCACACCTAACCTCCCATTCTGGTGAGGAGAGTTAGAAAGCAAGGGGGTTTACTTTCTGCCAAATTACTCCATCTCTTTTTTGTTGGAAGAAGGGTTCGCCGGAGTCAAGAAGACGCTCAATATGAGTTATGCATCTTGCTCAACTTTATTAGTTTCTAACACTACTTATATAGAACCGATACACATGCATATTCCTAAAGCAGAAATATAATTGCTTAGTAGTCTCTAAACGCGCGTGGTTCTCACACCCCTAATTATCATGACTAAAATAAGCATTCTATCCATGTAGCTAATTATGTTGCTATGCTTCAGCCTTGTAGTTTGTTACTCCCTATATTCCCATACCACTCCCTATCTTTCTTGGCCCTGCACCTGCTTTCCCAGCAGCTGTATCTTGTTACAGCCACAGCCTGTTGGCACAACATAATTACTCAGTCTCAGGATTCAAGAATAGCTCAAGGCCAACTTTCTTGTTGTCTTCAGCACAGCAACTTCAGCACAATTCTAATTGCAGGCCTATTCTAATACCAGGCCTGGATTGTGCAGATCTTCAGAGATTCTAAGGCCACGCTTCTGCAGCCATTCTTCCACACTTTTTAATGTAACAGAAAAATTGGCGTCACAGACAGGATTGCCATGGATAAACTACTGCAAAAATATGGTTGTGCCTCTTCCCAAGCTGGGAAGGAGTGGGCCCAGAAGTTTTGGAATGACAAAGAGAAAGTAATAGAACGTATTGAACAGTGTCAGGCTTTACAAAAGCTCCGAATGGGTAAAGTAGTGATTTGTGTGGTGTTAGGCGCCTGTTTATCTTGTGCACAAAAAGAAGCTAAAGAAGCCCCTGCTCCTACTCTGGTCTCTGCTGTAGAACATGCAGCTTTAAAATCAGAAAATGAAGTGCTGAAATCACCATTGGCTTTCCAGAAGGAGACAGGAGAAAAATTAGAAACTCAGGTTAGTAAACTTACAAGCGAAAATGAGAAATTAGAAAACCAAGTTGATGAGCTCTTGGGGGAAAATAGAAATTTAGAATATTGAAATGCTAGACTCAGGGGTGAGGCTCGGCAACTTAGGATGTTATTGGAAAAGATGAATGGACTTTGGATAAAATGCAGCTTTCTGCCCAGGTCCAGCAGATTCGTAGGTTAATGTGTTGCCCGAATTCAGGAACGCAGACGGAAGATTTTTGGTAGAGCAGTGATGATGAGGAAGTCAGTGAAGTTGGAGGGACTGTTAAATCCCAAGTGATACCCTTGCGACCTCTGGTTAAAATTGAAACCACTGTTGATGATGATGATGAGATCCATACCACTACACATACCATGCCGTGGACACCAGCAGAGTTGGAAAGAATAAGAGAGAAGTACTCAAGGCAGCCAGGCAAGTCGGCTGTTGAATATGTGTGGCGAGTTTCTGCTGAGGGTGGAGATAGAATCATGTTAAGTGAGGATGAAGTGGGAGACGCCTGGGGACCTGGAGTGTTTTTGACAACTATTCTAGGAGATCATTGCTATTCCCTAACCACGCGAGCAGCCTACTGGGCAGGCGGTATGGACCCACGGGAAAGGGGAGAGCCATTAGAGATTAGAGCTAAGGGTTACTTTGACCTGTCTGCAGCAGTACGGAAAGCAGCTTGTCTGCAAACCATTTATGACTGGGAGGAGTTTCAAAAATCCCCAATGTTAGCCCTTATCGACCCCGACCGACTAGCCCCTCTCATCCGCGGTCTTCCCAATTGCCTTAAGCCATTTGCAGTCGAAACTCAAAACCGCATAGGGGAGATTGGGAGATTCGTGATATACCCACCTGGAATGAATATGTACAGGAATTAGACAAGTACCGGCGCCAAATGGGCTGGGCTACCCTAACTGGTGAAAAGCCCTCCGATCCTACCCAAAGGATTTACCAGGTCCACGTAAAAAATCCCAAATCTGATTGGATGCATACTCAAACCCCTAAATCTGATGGGAGATTTAAACCTGATAAGGAGCGAAATGAGTTGTGGCGTAAAGCTCTGGACTTGGGGGTAACTCGACAGCTCCTGCATGGTGTCCCTACGGAAGATCTCCGTGCATTGGTCCAATACTTAACTAGGAAAAATAATTCAGTTGGGGTAAAGCGTCCAACAGGAGAATCTCCTGGTTATGAGAGTGTTGTGCCTTCTGCACCAGAATCTAACTTGATTGATTTGTCAGAGTCCCATCAAAAAAACTCCCATCCCCGGGGAGGGCAGTGAGCCACCCTGCCCAGTGGATACTAGCAATTCAATGGCTCCCTGGTAAAGTCAATGAACCTATTATTGCCCTTCCCATTGGACCCCCAAAAATATCAACCAAATTTCTCATCGATACCGGGGCCCAAATGTCAGTAATCAATAATAAAACAGCACAACTTTTGGGCATAAAACCCACCTGATGCAAAGTCAAATTTATGGGAATTGATGGTGTGATAAAAACATGCCCCACTGCAAAAATTACCCTCTGGTTACCAGGAGAACAGAGAATGACCATGAAAGAATTGTTAGTGGGTGCTGCACACACTAATCTTTTGGATTTGATTTGCTGCGCTGGCGAGTGTGGAAGCTCCCTAATGGAACTGTGTGGAGTTTTGCAGGACATGAAAAGGGGTTAGGTACAGTGGAACTGAGTCTTCTAGAAACCTCCATACTGTTACCTCCCTCTAAAATCACTAATGTTTGGCAATACCTATCGCCAGCAGTGGCACTTACCAGTATTGACAGGGTGGTAGTGGAATTGGAAAAAAGAGGTATCATTGAAAGGACTCATTCACCTTATAATTCACCAGTGTGGCCAGTAAGGAAACCCACTGGACAATGGTGTTTCATGGTAGATTACCGACATCTAAATGACAATACTGCACCCCTAACTGCCGTGGTTCCAAATATTGCTGAAGTCGTGACAATAATACAAGGAGCTGCCCATTGCTGGATGGCTGCCTTAGATGTTAAAGACATGTTTTTCATGATTCCCCTCTGTGAGCAGGACAAAGCACAGTTTGCATTCACTTGGAAAGCCAATATACTTTTAACCGACTTCCACAGGGGTATAAACATTCCTCCACCATTGCTCACAATGCTTTGGCTAAGGTTTTAGCAGAGATTCCTGTTTCTCCTGGATGTACAGTATACCAATACATTGATGATATCCTGATAGGGGGAGAGGATCAAGAGAGTGTAAAAGATACCATGGAAAAGATCCAGACAACACTGCTTGAATTGGGACTGGAAATTCCAGACTCAAAGTGTCAGGGACCTGCAAAGGAAGTTAAATTTCTGGGGGTCTGGTAGATTAAAGGAGCTGATTCTGTCCCTCAGGATACCCTGAAAAAAATAGAAGGACAAAATCCATCTAATGTGAAGGAGCTACAGCAAATTCTAAGAGCTCTAGGTTATTGGCACAAACATATTCCTGGCTCCTCCATTATTGCTCGTCCCCTTTATAATTTGCTCAAAAAGGGAAAATCATGGGAATGGACTGATCAGCATAATAATGCAGCCCTCTTCCACGAGCTTTCTTTTTTATCGACCAGTTCCGTCCTTATTCTTCTAAGGCTTCAGAACACCACCATAGGGGTCATCATTTGAGGAGACTGAGGCACGGACTCCCGGATCTGACTAGAAGACCCTTTATGAGTCCATATACGTCTCTTTCTGGGGACGAAGCCTGATTCCCCATTACGGGTTTCCCACAGCTCACCTCTCAACTCCGGAGGGATTTCAGGCCGGCTCCTGCTTCCTTTCAGCAGATCATTCAAAGTTCTGTGGGATTCGCTGCATGTCGCTCAGATAGGCGATTCGAGAGCCCTTCACGTTAGATCCTTAAATGGATCACGTCGGGGTCACCAATTTGCAGCGAATGAAGATATGGGACGCAGCTTGATGCAAGCAAATGTCCATTTATTGTACAGAAGCATGAGTTTTTATACACACTTTCAGAAGCTGCGCGTTTTAAACAGATTGGTTCTTGAAGCTAAGCCTTGCATACTAGGCAATCCCTGATTGGTGGTTAACTACCATCAATTAACAGCAAGGTGTTACCTTTCCTTGGCGCCATCCTTGGCGCCATCGTCTCCCACTCCCCTGTGCTCTGTAAACATGTCTCATCATGTTAATTGTTGTCTAGACAAGCTCGAGTACATTCCCCTCAGCTAACTGATTGCCACGCATGGTCCTAGTTTCCAGCCCTCTCCTGCACCTATGGTGAGGGTTATCAAGTACAAACAAATCTTGGGGAGCTAGAAAGTGAATTAACTTTTTCATCATAAGCTTGTATGGTGTTGTGTTTTGTATTTGTGACTGAAACAGTGTTGATAATGCACCAGTGTTTTGGCTATTGCTGAGCAGTGTTTGCACAGCCTAAAGGTTATCTCTGTTTCTCAGTCTGCTCCCCACCTCGTGTAGGATAGTGGTGCTCAAGAAGTTGGGAGGTGTCGTGGTTTAACCCCAGCCAGCAACTAAACACCACACAGCTGCTCACTCACTCCCCCCCCCGCTGGTGGGATGAGGGGAGAATTGCCAGCATAAAAGTGAGAAAGAAGCTTGTGGGTTGAGATAAAAACAGTTTAATAATAAAAAAGAAATAATTTTTTAAAATTGCAAGGAAAAAAGAAAAAAAGAATAGAGAGAAAAATATAACTCAAGGAAGACAAGTGATGCAAATGAAAACAACTGCTCACCACCAACCAACTGATGCCCAGCCAGTCCCTGAGCAGCAGCACTCCCTGCCAACCTCCCCCAAGCTTTTATTGCTGAGCATGATGCCATATGGAATGGAATATCCCTTCAGTCAGTTGGAGTCAGCTGTCCCAACTGTGTCCCCTCCTAACTTTTTATGCACCTCCAATCTACTTGCTAGCCAGGTAGTGAGGAACAGAAAAGGCCTTGACTCTGTGTAAGCACTGCTCAGCAATAAAACATCTGTGTAATCAACATTGTTTTCAGCACAAATCCAAAACAGCACCATATAAGCTACTAACTCTATCCCAGCCAAAGCCGGCGCATTCTCCACCCCTTATTCCATACCGTTTACATCATGTATTGCAATACATCTTCATTTACCATCCCTTCCACCTGTAAAATACTTGTAATATGTCCATAAATATCCATAAAATGTTAATTGAGTTAATTTTGTCTATGACTTTGGGCTTCATCTGTTATGGTGGTCAGTCAGGACAGGAGAGGTTGTGTGTTGCGTGGAGTTACTGGGCACCAAAATGAGCTCAAGTCAGGTCATTGCTGCACTTGCACTGCTTCTTGTGAGGTTCATTGTTCATCAGTTCAGGTGGTTTCTGCTGTAGTACTTCCTATAACATGCAACTCATATAATGGATTACAACAATTTAAGTATGTATCCATTATATTCTCCACCCCTGCTCCCTTTGGACTAGGCCATAAGCTTTAACAGTGCAATGAATTCCTCCTCTTGCCCCTAGTCTGGCTAGCAGTGAGAGGTTCCTGCTATAAAACCTTTGACATACAGTGGCCACAGCAGTGGTGACATACAGCACCATGTAACACTGCCATCATACAACTCAAATCATAGATTATTTTCACCCAGGATTAAATCATCTTGAGGTACACATTGGACTCTCCCATACTTCCACATTAGCCACCAAGTGCAGTCAGGTCCTTGAGCAAAAAAAATCCCACAGATAGGTTTGCCCTTTCCTGAGGAAAGAATAACCTAGACTTTTTCCCAGCCAATTCCTTATATGTACTATAGGGATCTTATCTCCTTCCACAGTGTGCAGGAGCTGGTTGATTGGGCAGGGCCAGGTTGACTGGCAGATCCTCTAGTGTTAACTAGCCAAGTGGCTTCTGATAAATGTGCATCCCAATGCTTGAATGTCCCAGCACCCATTGCTCTCACAGTAGTCTTTAACAGACCATTGTATAGTTCAATTTTCCTGGAGGCTGGTACATGATAGAGGATGCAATACACCCAGTCAATGCCATGCTCCTTGGCCCAGGCGTTTATGAGGTTGTTTCAGAAATTAGTCCTGTTGTCTGATTGAATTCTCATGGGTACCGTGTCAACATAAAACTTGCTTTTCATGTCCCAAGATAGTATTCCATGCAGTGGCATGGGTCACAGGGTATGTTTCCAACCATCCAGTAGTCACTTCCACCATTGTGAGCACATCAATATGCCAGGCTTCCCCATATTGATATTTCAGCCATCATCCTCAATACCAAAAAGGCTTTAGCCACTTGACTTGTTTGATTATGGTGCATGTTTGACATTTATGAATAACCTGTGCAATGGTCAAGTCCACCCCTCAATCACAAGCTCATTTGTATGTTGCATCCCTTCCTAAATGTACTGATGTGTCATGAGCCCATCAAGCTATAAATAGCTTACCCTTACATTCCCAGTCCAGATCCACCTGAGACACTTCAATTCCAGCAGCCTGTTCCACCTGCCCATTGTTCCAATATTCTTCAGTGGCACGACTCTTGGGCATGTGAGCATCTACATGATGTACTTTTACAGCCAGGTTCTCCACCTGGGCAGCAATATCTTTCCACAATTCAGCAGCCCAGATGGGTTTACCTTTGGTCCACTTCCATTGCTGTAGCCACCCCCACAGAGCCTTTGCTACCATCCATGAGTCAGTATAGAGTACTGACAATTTTTCTTGTTCAGCAACATCTAATGCCAGCTGTTATTTTATTAATCACATCCACTGAG
Source organism: Falco rusticolus (assembly GCF_015220075.1). Lineage (NCBI taxonomy): Eukaryota > Metazoa > Chordata > Aves > Falconiformes > Falconidae > Falco > Falco rusticolus. The sequence continues at coordinate 5,261,027 of NC_051209.1, forward strand.
ATATGACGATGCCTATCTTGCCATTTTATTCCTAAAAACTGAATCTCCTCTGCAGGTCCTTTGATCTTAATTTGTTTTATGGCAAAACCAGCTTTCAGAAGAATCTGGATTATTCTTTTCCCTTTCTCAAACATTTCCTCCGCTGTGTTGCCCTACACAATGATGTCATCAATATACTGCAGGTGTTCTGTAGCATCACCGTGTTCCTATGCAGCCTGTATCAGTCCATGACAAATCATAGGACTCTGTTTCCACCCCTGGGGCAGTTGATTCCAGGTGTACTGAACACCTGTCCATGTAAAAGCAAACCATGGCCTGCATTCTGCTGCCTAAGGGATTTAGAAAAATGCATTGACGATATCAATTGCTGCGTACCATTTGGCTGCCTTTGACTCCAGTTTATATAGGAGTTTTAGCGCATCTAGTATGGCAGCACTCAGTGGCAGTGTGACTTTGTTCAGGCTACAATAGTCTACTGTTAGTTTCTACTCTACATTAGATTTTTTCACTGGCCTTATGGGACTATTAAAGGTTGAATGAGTCTTACTGATCACTCCTTGGCTCTCCAGTCGCCAGATCAGCTTATGGATGGGAACCAGGGAGTCTTGATTGGTGCAATATTGTTATCAGTGCACTGTCATGGTAGTTAGTAATCAGCACCTGCTGTTCTTTAAACTGCAGCAACCCCACCAGAGACAGAACCTCTGAGAGACCAGGCAAGGTAGACAGCTGTTTAATCTTCTCCGTACTCAAGGCAGTGATACCAAAAGCCCACCGGTACCCTATTGAGTCCTTGAAATACCCTCTCCTGAGGTAGTCTATGCCAAGGATACATGGAGCCTCTGGACCAGTCACAATAGGATGCTTTTGCTACTTATTCCCAGTTAGGCTTACCTCAGCCTCCAACACAGACAGTTCTTAGGATCCTCTCATCACTCCAGAAATACAGATAGATTCTGCCCCTTTTGTAATCTGATGGTATTAGAGTATATTGTGCACTGGTGTCCACTAGCGCTTTATACTCCCGTGGGGCTAATGTGCCAGGCCATTGGATCCATACAGTCCAGTAAACCCAGTTCTCCCTTGCCTCCACCTGACTGAAGGCAGGACCCCTCTGTTCCTGGTCAGTCTTCATTATCTGATTTTTGTAATTTCAAAACATAAATCTCTTCATCAGGGTGAAAAGTACAATCAGCCCTTCTACTCTGCCCAACAGGCAATGGAGCAGTAATTTTCCTGGATGGATGCCTTTCGGCTGTTGCTTTTTCTTGGAGTTCCTGTACCCAAGCTTCTAGTCTCCAGGTCTGTTCGCCATGCCACTTCCTCATGTCCTCCCCCTAGTCATGCAGGAAGAACCATAGGGTTGCACATGGTGTGCACCACCTGTACCCTCTCCCTTGAACAGAAAAAAGCTGAGACCTTGGTTGGTGTGGGTGAGGAAGGCCTATCTTTCTTGGAGTGCTGGGACAATTTTGGGGTCAGTTTCTTCACAGCCCTTGGAAAGATAGCATGATTTGCCTTTCCCTTCAGAAAAGGCAAACTTTTTGCTCCAGAACCTGGGTGCACTCGGTAGGTAATGCAGGAGGATGGGGAAATCTGTTGTGCACCTCAAGGAGATTTAACCCTGGGGGAAAATAAGCAATGATCTGAGTTGTATATTATAGGAAATATTACAGCAGGAATCACCTGAACCAATGGAGAATGAGTCATGCAGGAAGCCAAGCAAGTGCAGCAATAACCCAAAATTATCTGGCTTTAGCACCCAATAACACAACACAACATGCAACCTCTCCTGTCCTGAGTGACCACCATAATGGATGGAACCTGTTATAGACTATATGAACTCAATGGAGATTTTATGGAGATTTTATGAACATTTTATAGGGATGTGGCCCATAGATTAAGGGAATTATCTCTATGTGCATATGAAAAGACAGGAAGGGGGTTGGTTATGAGGATGAATTGGGTAGCGTAGGACCTGAGCATGATGTAAATCAGGGGTCCTCAAACTTTTTAAACAGGGGGCCGGCGTGCGGATGAAGTGGAGGGAAGTCATCTGCAGCTGCTTGGTTTCCCCCCCCAAACCCCCGGCAGGGTGTGTGTGTATGTGTGTTTCTGTAAATACCGGGGGCCGGATTGAGGACCCTGGGGGGCCGTATCTGGCCCGCGGGCCGTAGTTTGAGGACCCCTGACGTAAATGGTATGGAATAAGGGGTAGAGATTGTACGTCTGTCTGGGATGGAGTTAACTTTCTTCATAACGGCTGCACAAGAAGCTAGGAGGGGACACAGCTTGGACAGTTGACCTGACCTGACCAAAGGGATATTCATAGAATCATTAGAATCATTAGAATCATTTAGGTATGAAAAGACTCTTAAGATTATGAAGTCAAACCATTAACCTAACACTACCAAGTCCACCATTGAACCATGTCCCCAAGCACCACATCTACACATCTTAAATACCTCCAGGGATGGTGACTCAGCTACTTATCTGGGTATCTGGGAAGCCTGTTCCAATGCTTGACAGTGCTTTCAGTGAAAAAAGTTTTCCTAATATCCAATGTAAATTTCCCCTGGTGCAACTTGAGGCCATTTCCTCTCATCCTATCACTTGTTACTTGGGAGAAAAGACTGACACCCACCTCGCTACAACATCCTTTCAGGTTGGGTTGTATTTTCATTGGGAGGTATTTCAAAATGACAGACATTTTGTTCAGTATCAAGACAAATGTATTGAGCTTTAATAGTGTTACTCTCGCAAATAATTCCTTGTTGTTCCCATGCAATGCATGTGTTAACATCAATAGCTTGCCATTTGTTTCCATTTCTTTGGGCCTATACTCTATGTTCTAATGGATAGAGTATAGCTCCACTGTGTTTTAATCCTAGTGCAATGACTGGGTATACGGTGTATACTGAAGCACTGCATATTGTTAAGACAAAAACTGTGGCTTATTGTTGATGGAGTCATAAGTAAAAGTGACTAGATGCCACCAAGATTGGAATTCTTTTTCAAATTTATTTGCATTATCCCAAATTACCTTTCAAATTTCAGTGGGTAAGGTGCCTTTTTCACCTTCTCTTATAATTGCTGCTCTGGTAGATTGCATCCACAATTGAGCTTGGATACAACTAAGAGCTAGAGAAACATTATTTTGGCCTGCCCCAAGTGCATCCACAATCAATTGGTGTTCCCTTTTATTAATTCTTTCCCATTGAGGCAATATATCACATAAGAGCCATTTGTTAGTTACCAATACTAAAAGAGAAGAACACAATGGGTTTTTTAATTTGTATAAATCGCTTCTTGTTGTGGTCTGTTTATTTACAAATACTTCAGCATCTATACTATTTAAGACTCCCAATCCTGTCCCTATAATACTGGTGGACATCTCTCCTTGTTTGTCTTGGAGAGGTGAGGGTTTGTCCATGCAACCATGCTAACCATCCTGCATAGGACGTACTTAAGAATGGTGAACAGGTCGGTTTGACTGTAGAAATATTAAATTGCATCAATAGTTCTATTTGTTTAAGAGACCGTGATGGATTAAATAGCACTCATCGTTGGCCTGTATTTTTGATCACATACTGTCCAATTTCAGAAATGTGGGGGAATAGAGTTTTCTTATCCTTTACAATCGGGGAAGATGTTATTGTACTAAGCTCAGTAATGTCTATTTTAAATTTAAATTACAGTCCCATGCCATGGTGAGCCCAAAGGCAGGCTGCAAAGCCAGTTTGTACTAAGCTAAAGTTGTACCAACAGTCCAATCTTTCAGAGGCACAAAGTTTTGTATTTTTTTGCTATTGGGTTTGATGTAATGTTGTACACAGAAATCTGAGATGCCTTCTCAGGGACAGACCCATTGATCATACGAGATTCTATTTTAATTTCTTTCGCTGCCACTCCCTGAAGTCAGGGAACTTTATTATCAGATTCATCTTTATCACAGCTCCATTAATTTTCTAAGTATATTTCAGTTCCATGCATGACAATGGTGGAAATCTTTAAATCTCCCTTACTAAAGCGTATTCCCATACTCCTGGTATATTTAACACGAGCTTGAGAACACAGCCACTCTAGGGTTCTTTGACCACAGGTTAGGAGAAGCAGCATTGCTAGGGTTTGGAATAGTAACACAAACACGGCATTTTCATTTGCCATCCTTCAGGGTGCTGTAAAAGAAAAAAAAATACTTGTTTTGGTGGGGAGAGACAGAACAGGTTACCCCATTAAAAAGAAGAAAAAATCCAACATGCACCAATTCTGGTTTGCACCACTGTTATTGGTAGCTTCCTGCGAGCGGCGGGGAATAACACGCAGCCGACTCAATATGAGTGATAAAGCATGATTCACTTTATTAGCCCGAATAGCTCCTATTTATACAGTGTATCTAATTATGCATACTCAGCAGTCTATGATTGGCTAGAATCACTACCTAGTCATTTACATGGTCCTCCTACTTGCGGTTACCTTACTTACTTACTTACATAACTTCTTTATCTTTACTGCACATACCTCCTCAGAGTTGTGAAGCCTGTTAAGGCCACGGTGTCCCTGCAACTCCGCAGCCATCAGCACAGCTGGCAACCTCAGCTGAGGCCTAGTCTTGATAGCACACTGGTTAGATTTGGCTCTGCTCATACAAATGCTCTAATGATCTGTGACCCTTCCCATCCAGCCATTCTCCAACAGCTTCCCATGCAAGTGGGCCATGAGGTTTAGTTAAAGTCATAGGCACAGTACCAATGGATGGTAGATTGACCATCACAAGTTGTCCTGGCTGTAATGTTGTTGAATATTCTCTTTCCCATTAAATGGAGCGCTAATCTCAGTTTTTACAAAGAATGGTCAGCTTACAGGGCTTCCAGTGGGCCCATATCAATTATTTAATTGATGGAGTACTTTGGAAAGTCTCATATCCCATTGAGCCTCATGTGGTTTGAGATTCCTTTTCAATAAGCCATTAGCTCTTTCTACCATCCCATTTGATTGAGGGTAGTATGGGGTGTGGAATACCCATTTATTTCCCTCTTGTTTTGCCCAATCTTGCACTTCCTTACATGAAAAATGTGAGCCATTATCACTTTGGATAACATCAGTGTTGCTTAAACTCCCCCAGTTACCAAATTGTGGTTTAGTTAAACAAGAATATGGGAAAATTGTTAGAAGTGGCGTGGACAGTTTTTAATAATAGAGGAGGTTTAAGAACTAATCAGTGTGCATACTGTAAAGAGTTTGGCACTGGAAAGGGGAGTGCCCCCAGAGAAACATTAGCAGGGAAACTTTAGAATTACCCCTGGAGCAACAGTGAAGGGGACCTGGGGAGAGGACCCCAGCCAAACCCCTGGTTACCCTGGGACTGGGGAAAAAGAAAATTGATTTTTTGAAAACTTTGTAATATGAAGACTGGACGTTCTATTGGGGGGCGGTGTGGGGTGGGATGTCTCTTAAGAATGATGGTGTCCTTTGTATACTCTAGATGACAAATAAGTCATATTGGAGTGTGGATTAGAGTCCCCCCCAGAATATCCAAGTTACATACACCTTGTTGAGCTATTAGTGTTGTGGGTTAGAGTCCCACCGGGATATTTGAAGTGCACAACTGTGTAAATCCCTACACTATTACAGGGATGCCCAGCGTCTAGATTTTGGGTACTGGTAATTTGAAAATTTCTTGGATTTTGAAACTTTGTTGGATTTTGTTTACTGGACTTTGTTTCTATCAGATTTTGTTTGCCATATTTTGTCTCTGTCAGATTATAAATACTGGAGTGTCTTATTCAGTGTTAAATACTAACCAGGGAAGTTTAAATAAAAATGGAATAAATGTAATTGGTGCCACAAGGAAATTCAAAAAATGGGTATTCTTCAACCCCATGAAATTTAAATTTTGAAAACAGTGACTCCCATCAGTTCCTGTATATGCCTGAATGTCCAATTCCTTTGCTAGGGAGGGACTTATTAAGTAAATTGGATGCTAAAATTGTTTTTAAAGATGGGGAAGTACAGTTTCTGGTACCTGAAACTAAAGCTGACAAGGCAAGAACCTTTATGTTACAGGGAAAGGACAAAGATCCAAAAAGGATACCCGAGGAAGTGGAAAACATGGTAGCCCCTCTTGTATGGGCTGGTAGGGTCCCAGGATGCTCTCAATGAGCACTACCTTTAAGTGTTACTTTGAAGCCAGGATCAAAACTGGTAAGACAAAACCAATTTGAATATAATACCCCAATTTTTCTGGTCAGGAAGCTGGGGGCAGATAAGTATAGATTAGTGCAAGATTTACAGGCTATTAATTCAATCACTCAGGATATCCACCCTGTGGTTGCTAGCTTCTATACTTTGTTAACAACTCTTACTGAGAGTCATCAGTGGTGCACAGTGATAGATCTGAAAGATGCCTTCTTTTGCATACCTCTGAATCAATCAAACCAGGCTCTCTTTGCCTTTGAATGGGAAAACCCCCAGACGGGTCATAAAACCCAATTTACTTGGACAGTGTTGCTGCAAAGGTTCAAGAATAGACCTACAATTTGTGGGAACCAACTAGCAAAAGAATTAGAGATCTGGAAGAGAGATAGTCCTACAATATGTAGACAACATTTTACTAGCACTTGAGACCAAGGAAAAGTTCATGGAATTAACAATCAGCCTGCTGAATTTCCTGGGCTGAGGGGGCTATAAAGTTTCCCAAGATAAGGCACAAATAAGTCAACAACAAGTTTTCTACTTAAGATTTGAAGTCATTCCAGGACAACTAGAGACAGATTGAAAGGAAGCCATCTGTCAAGTAACCCAGCCTGCAATGGCCAGAGATCTACGTGCAACTATAGGCCAGTCATCCATATTTGCAGGATGAGCCCCTGGAAAATCCTGACTATTAATTTTTTACTGATGGAAGTAGTTTCATTCAGAATGGAAAATGTCAAGCTGTATACGCAGTGGTGACAACGACGACTGTGATAGAAGCCAAAGCCCTGCCAGTAAATATTTCAGCACAGGAGGCAGAATTTATAGCTCTACAACAAGCACTGAACTTAGTAGAAGGAAAAAGAGTAAATATATAGACTGATTATGAAGCCTGAAGAAGTCACCCTTTAACAGTGCCAGGTGCACCAGAAGGGGTTTTCCTTGATCCATCAAGGAAACAAACTGGCAGATAAAACAGCAAAAGAGGTTGCACAACAAGGTATCTTAGCATTAATACCAGATAAATTAGTTTTAATTCCAAATACCAGGCCAAATGATAGCCAAGCTGATCTTAAATTAACTTCTTATTTAAAGGCAAAAGAAAATTATTATGATTGGCTTGTAACTGCACAAAACCAAGTAGTAATTCCTCCACATTTAATGATAAAAGAAAAATACCAGCAAACTCATTGGGGAATAGAATCAATGCTAGCTAGTCTAAGACCCCAAGTAATTATTGCAAGAATGACTAAAATAGTGAAGACAGTTCATAAAAAATGTCCAACATGTTTGAAAAATAACCTCCTGAATATAAGGCACCCACCCCCTTGTGTAACCAAAAGAGGAAATTCCCCAAGAAATTATTGACAAATAAAATTTTCAAAATTACCTCAACAGCAAGGGTACAGATACCTTCTAGTATTAGTTGATACTTTTTCAGGATGGCCCAAAGCTTTTCCCTGTCACACCAATAAAACAAGAGAAGTAACTAAAAAATTGTTAAATGTCGTGATGGAGGGAAGACACAGTCACTCAATATGAGTGAACAGCAGACTTCGTTTATTGTGCCTTACAGTCATCTTTTATGCCTTGTTATAAATAGCTCATACATATTACAAAAGTTACGCTCATTATTGGTTAGTTGCCTAAATATCAAGCCCGCCCCTAGTTTCTCTTCTGTAGTTATCTGTTCCCACCTGCAACATTCTTTTCCCACCGCAAACTTCCTGTTATTGTGTATTTTTGCTTTACTTCAGATAAGCTGAGAGCGATGTGCATTTTTGTCCAGCCAGCTGGACTATGTCTATGTGACACTTTTCAGCTAGCAAGTTATCCACAATTCCCCCGTTTTTATTTTGGGCGACAGGCTTGGTTGACCATTTTCAATAACAGCGTTTTAACACAGGAAAATACACAGCCAACTTATAAAATCTCAGTTCAGAAGTATAATTCCTGAAATACTTGAAAAATAAAGTTAGCTTGAAGCTTTAATTTAGATGCTCTTTCTGTTCCAGTGATATAAAAAGTTAAAAAAATTCAAAGGTAATTTTAAAGTTCTGAACATGGACTAATGCAAGCTCAAAACCCAAAAAGAAAACAAACTGATGTTTGACCAGGAATATTTGCAAATATTTTAGTGGAAAATCCCTGACCATTAACAATTTTCTGTCCAAATAACAACTGCCCTTATGCAACCAACCAGTCCATACATTTTCTGAAGAATACCTCATTGATATCAAAGAATTAACAAAGGGGAAAAATTAGTTCTAAGCTATATACATTCATAAGTGGATTTTTCAATAGTTACGTACAGATTTACACACTAAGCCATAATGCCTTGTAGGTGATACACACAAGAAGAGTACGTTGCTTATCTGTCTGAATGTCTATGCTAAATTTGACAACTGTGCCACAAGCCAAGCCTACATGGGTGCTGTGTGTTATGCACGTTCCTTAACAAACAGAAGTATAATAGACAAATTCCCAAGATCTAGTCCCCAACCTAATTATATTATTTTGTAGCCAATTAAGGAAAATAACACAAATGTGCATATCTACATGTGCACACACCTTTTAGTTCAGAACCAATCTGTGATAAAAGGCCTTAGCCTTATGGCATCATTGAATCTTAACGAGTACAGTAATTAAAAATGCAGTCTTACTGTAAGTGCGATTTATGCTGACATTCCCTCAAATGCTACACGTGAGTATTTTTCACTCAACTGCCTCAAGTTAAAATAGTAGTATTCGTTAATATGTATTAAAAAATCATTAATTCTCTATATATGTCATATAGACTCGTATATGTCAGTCAAACAAGGAAGGGATGAATCTTTTGCCTCTTTTGTAGATAGGGTTACAGATGCTATTAATCGTGCAGATATGGCTGAGTTTATGAAAGGACCTTTGTTAAGACAATGTGTGCTGGAAAATTGTAACTCTTATACAAAAGGCATTTTAGTTACTATTCCTCTGGATGCCTCTATTGAAACCATGTTAGAGCGAATGAGCAGAGTTCCTGTAGGAGCCCAAGCTCTGTTAGTTGAAGCGCTTAAAGAGGTAGGGGACAATTTAGTTAAGGCTCAGCAGCAAGCATTTGCAGCCCTCGCTCCACTGAAACCTCCGGATGAACGTCGAGACAGAATACACCATCGAAGGGACTATACATGCTTTCGTTGTGGACGTTCGGGTCATACGCGCCGGCAGTGTCAAGAACGCCAAGTATGGTGCCGAAACTGTCAAATGAATAATCATAATACCTCAGCTTGCCGGCGTTCGGGAAAAGGGAAGCGGAGCGCCAGGAGTCGCGGCGCGCTGACCCCAATAGCGGCTCCAGCAACCTGCATGCCGATGACTGTCCCCAACCAGCTCCCCAACCAACAACCAACACCTCCCGCCTTCAACCAGCCACAAAGTTACGACCAGCAACCCGAGGGAGCCTCGGATTGGATCTGGCAACAGCAATAGATATTACTCTACTTGATAACCGCCCGCAGAAAGTTGCCACAGGAATCAAAGGACCTATAATGATAAACGGACAACTTCATGGAGCTTTGCTGCTGGGTCGTTCTTCCAGTGGCCTCAAGCGACTCTTTGTTTTACCAGGACTTATTGATTGTGACTATAAAGGAGAAATTTTTATAATTGTTCAAACGAGTTTTCCGCCTATATATATTCCTAAAGGTAGTCGCATTGCTCAATTAATACCACTCCAACACTTAACTCACCAAATGTCTGCAATCTCCAATCACGATCGCGGGACAGATGGTTTTGGGTCCACAGGAGGCTTAGCGATGTTGACTGTACCTATGAATCAACGACCACTCGCCCAAATTATTCTTGTACATGGGACTGATAAAAAACACATGACTGCACTTTTGGACACTGGTGCCGATATCACAATCATCGCGCGTGGTCAGTGGCCTTCTTATTGGCCACTGCAACACGTCCCTGGAGGAGTTGAAGGAGTAGGGGGAATAGCGCCTGTTCAGCGCAGTCAACAAAGAATACAAATCATCATAGATGGAAAAACAGCGATACTACATGTTACTGTTATGCCCTTACCGAGTGGAGTGAATGCACTCATCGGAAGAGATGTGTTGAATCAATTAGGAGTACTACTTACTACAAATTCACCTTTTTAGGAACGGTCACTGTCAATTGGACTTTCCCGATTCCTTTGAAATGGCTAATGGAAGAGCCTGTTTGGATCGGACAGTGGCCATTGAAAAAGGAAAGTCTGCAACAAGCACATTTGCTAGTTCAAGACCCGTTAACACAAGGTCATCTTAAACCGTCAACCAGTCCTTGGAATACACCGATATTTGTAATCCAGAAAAAATCAGGAAAATATCGGCTATTACATGATCTACGAGCAGTGAATCAACAAATGCAAGCAATGGGAGCCTTACAACCGGGTCTTCCTAATCCTGCTATGTTGCCCACCGAATGGCATTTATTAATAATTGACTTAAAAGACTGCTTTTTTACAATTCAGCTACACCCCAATGACACTCAACGATTTGCATTTACATTGCCATCGGTTAACAGAGAGGGACCTGACCAGCGATTTGAATGGACTGTGTTACCACAAGGCATGAAAAATAGCCCTACCCTGTGTCAGCTATTTGTTGATGCTGCTCTCCAACCTATTCGAAAAGCATGGCCTCATGTTATTATTTACCATTATATGGATGATATTCTATTTGCTCAAAAACAGCCTTTCACTGGACAACAGGAGACCTTTATACAACGACAGTTAGAGACGCAAAATCTCGTCATAGCAACTGAAAAGGTCCAGCGTTCACCCGCATGGAAATATCTTGGCTGGAATATTACTCAGTCATAAGTGAGTCCACAAAAATTAACCATTTGTAAAGATCTGCATACCCTCAATGATGCTCAAAAGTTATTGGGTGACCTCCAATGGCTACGCCCAGTAGCAGGCATCACCAATGATGAACTAGACGTGTTACGACCTTTATTAAAAGGAACAGATCCATCTAATCCTGTTATTGTTTCTAAGGATCAACAAGTTATGATTCAACAACTCAGTGAGCGGGTTGTAGAGCGTGCAGTAGATCGAATTGACCCTGATCTTCCTGTAGACCTCACTGTGTTAAACGGTCCCTCACACTTTATTGGTGCACTTACACAGTGCAAAAAGAAAAAGGGGGAGACTGTGAGAGTATTAGAGTGGATCTTTACCAAAATGCAACCAAAGACTGCCATCCAAGAAAAAACGCAAAATTTGGCAGAAATCATTCGAAAAGGAAGAACGCGAATTTTACAAATTACCGGAATGGAGCCAAATGTCGTGTATCTACCAATACGCAGAAAAGACTTGGAGTGGTGGTTGCAGAATTCATCAGCTTTACAGTTAAGTTTATTAAGTGAAGCTCTGGAGATTAAAGTTGAGCCTTTAAAAGCACCTATATTAAAATGGATTAGTAATTATGACTGGTTAAAGCGTCCGAAACGAAGTGAGCGACCCTTAGCGGATGCTATCACAGTTTATACGGATGCAGGGAAACGCTCAAGAAAAGCAGCAGCAACATGGCACGAGAACAATCAATGGCACCACCAAATCCTTCCTGCGAAAGCAGGAGATTCGTTACAAACTTTAGAGCTAGCTGCTGTTGTATGGGTATGTACCCAATGGATACATGCGAGGTTAAACATTGTAACGGACTCGATGTATGTTGCTGGAATCGTAAGCCCAATTGAAGATGCTCGCCTTAAAGAAGTGCAAAGTCAACGGCTGTTTGAACTCCTTAGGCAACTGTTGTCAGCAATACAGCAGCGCACGCAACCCTACTGCGTTATACATATTAGAAGTCATAAATGGTCTGACGGTTTGGGGGAAGGGAATGCGCACGCTGACCAGCTCGTGTCTGTAGCAGCTCCACTAAGCGAGTTTGTTAAAGCACGAGAATCACACAACACATTTCACCAAAACACGCGGGGACTGCATCGACAATTTGACATTACAACGGAAGAAGCTAGAGGAATTGTACGAGCTTGTCCTACGTGCAGTCATCATGGACCGGGACTAGGTATCGGGGTGAACCCCAGAGGACTTAAAGCCAGAGAGTTGTGGCAAATGGATGTCACTCACGTTGCTGAATTTGGCAGATTAAAATATGTACACGTTACAATTGATACATATAGTAAATTTGTATGGGCTACAGCACAAACAGGGGAACGAGCACTCCATGTAATACGGCATTTAACAAGTTGTTTTGCTGTCATGGGAGTGCCACAGACAATAAAGACTGATAATGGCCCTGCTTTTGTCAGTGAAAAAATGAGACATTTTTGTCAAGCATGGGGAGTGCGACATATTACAGGTATTTCTCACTCTCCCACGGGACAAGCAATCATTGAAAGAAGACATCAGACATTAATGCAATATTTACAGAAGTTTGAGAAGATTACAGATGTACAAGAGAGACTTGCTAAAGTTCTTTTTGTGTTGAATCATCTATGTATATTTGCAGAACAGCAAGAATCACCTGCATGGTTACATGGGTATCTTAAAACATGTAAAGATGATGTTCCAATGTTTGTTATGTACAGGGATCCTTCAACTGGTTTGTGGAAAGGGCCAGCAGAAGTAAAGTATGCTGGAAGAGGTTATATGTGTGTACTTACTCCCACAGGGCCGCAGTGGATCCCAGCAAAATGGACCAAAGCAGCAGTGACTGATGCTCCAGTAACCAATGTCAACTCGTGATTGATTTATTAATATTGTTTTAGCTATATTTTAAGCATAATGTTGAGAATTGTTGTGTTAATTAATTTTGTTGTCGTAGTTGTAGCCTTTGTGCCTAAATCATTGTTTGATTTGCGAGAAAATGTATGGGTAACTTTAAGTAGAGCTATTAACACAACCACGTTTTGTGCAAGTTTGTCAACCCCTAGCGTACCCTTTTTAACTTGTTTAGTAGGTGTGCCGTTAAATGACTCAGATTGGATCGCCCTTAACCAGTCTCTTAACCAGATGCCAAAAGTTACCATATTGGCTCGAGGTAATAATATGAGCAGCTTTTTTGAAAAATTTGATAACTGGGATGACAAACTCCCTATTGGTCCTAGCCCTCAAGAAATCGAACTAGTCGATTCACTAAATGCCTCTTATTGTGTATATTTGAATTCTTCCCAGTACCCTTGTGCTGGTGAAGCCTCTAACATGCCTTGTAGTACAACTGCTATCACTCCCGTATATCCAATTAAGAATCAGTTTAATTGGAGTGTTTGGTGTAACCATATCAGTCGAAATCTGTCTAATCCTGCACCTGGAGTATTATATCCTAGGAAATTACCCCCTGGTTTGTTTTTTATTTGTGGTAATAGAGCATGGAATGGAATACCCTCAATGCCTGTAGGTGGTCCATGTACCATCGGTCGTCTGAGTTTAGCCTTACCACATTTTCATCCTAACAAATCAAATCCAGTGAGATGGAGAAGAGACACTTCCCAGATCCTTGGTAACACCTGTGATGATAACGTTCAACTTTGGAACAAATGGGAGGTATTTTTTGCTTCGTTATTTATCCCAGGTGCCGCTGCTGCTCGGGCCCACAAAAATTTAGAAACGCTGTCTTGTTGGGTGGTTAAACAAGCCAACCTCACCAGCAGAGTTTTATCAGACCTAGCTGATAGTTTAACTATTGTTCAACATGCTGTTTTGCAAAACCGCATGGCCATTGACTTTTTACTATTAGCACATGGACATGGCTGTGAAGATTTTGAAGGCATGTGTTGTATGGACCTTGAAGATAATTCAAGCTCCATACATAAAGAAATCAAACAATTGATGGAACATTCTTAAAAAATTCAACAAGATGTTGGATTTTTTGGCCTTGAAAGCTTAACAAATTGGCTTGGGATAGGAGGCTGGTTAAAAAAACTGTTGCAAAGTGTGTTGCTTATAGTAATAATTGTTATCATTGGATTTATATGTTTAAGCTGTGCTCTCTCTTGTATTTGAAAATTATTTGAGCGTGTAACTGGACCAGTTTTCCTTGTCCAAAAAGAAAAAGGGGGAATTGTTGCAGAATGGATGAAAGAGAACGGCCACGGTTCCATAGAAGGACTGTGTGATACAGCTTTTGACATAAGTCTGGAGTGAACCAAGCTAGGCCGCAGCGAGAAATTGCCAGGCTTGCTAAAAATGGAAAATTACCAGGCTTGCTAATAAGGGAAGAGAGGTAAGGTTATGCTGACCTTGTGCTTAATGTTGTAAATAACTTTGAGGAATTCACGTAGATAAGAGAGAAAAAAAAAAATATATGTAGTTAGCTATCCGCAGAAACCGCAAATAGGAGGACGTATGAAAGTGTAATCCTTTAGAGCTTAGCCAATCAGCAGATGATTTGTAGGCATAATTAACTGGAACTGTATATAAGACATAATCGCGCCGTAATAAATTGAAGCTTGCTCTATCACTCACATTGAGTCGGCTGCTTGCTTCCCCTCGCTCGTCGCAGTATGCTTTTAACCAATTAGTGTCTGTATAGCAACGTGTGAACAGTGTATGTAACCAACATAATTAAGGTGTGACGTGTGTACGAATATGAAAATTGTATATAAGCTTGCAGAAACTTAAGTAAAGTGGCTTCAGTTAGGATCATATTGATACGTCGTTGAGTCCATGATTTTGCTCCTGCAGTCTTTGGTTTTGAAAATTCTTTTTTCTCCCTTATGGTCCCAAAGGGGAAAATAAATGTCTTTTAAAGAATAATGTTTTTTTAGCTGAGTGAGATCCCAAATAGTTCTGGAGATACCAAGGGACTACAGATTCATGGAAGATTTATGATGTCAGATAGAAGACTGATGTGTTCTGGTTTAGCAGAGGCTTGAAGGATGGTAAGGGTAGTGTTTTGAACATCAGTGTGGGAAATATATTAAGGTCTGTGACACCCAATTACTCATTTAACACTTATGTTCATAGACAAAATGAGGTCCTTTACAGTAATGTTGTTTGCCCATGGAGTATTACTGACCACTGTTATTTTAGTAACAACTAGGTTCTTTTAATAAAGATCATGAAATTCTTCTCTAACTGCACAGGTCCCAGGAAAAAAGTAGTTACATACCTAGCAGTTGAAGACTAGTACTGGAGTATGCATTTAGCTGACTGAAGATAAGCTGATGCTCTCATAGAATCATTAGAATCATAGAATCATTTAGGTTGGAAAAGATTATCTAGTCCAATTGTTAACCCAGGACTGCCAAATCCACCACTAAGCCATTTCCCTAAGCACCACATTTACACGTCTTCTAAATATCTTCAGGGATGGTGACTCAACCACCTCCCTGGGCTGCCTGTTCCAATGCTTGATAACTCTTTCAGTGAAGAAAGTTTTCCTAATATCCAATCTAAACCTTCCCTGGCACAACTCGAGGCTGCTTCCTTGTTCTACTTGTTACTTGGGAAAAGAGACGAGACCCACCTCCCAACAATCTCTTTTCAGGTAGTTGTAGAGAGGGATATGGTCTCCCCTGAGTCTCCTTTTCTCCAGACTAAACCACCCCACTTCCCTCAGCCGCTCCTCATAAGACTCGTTCTCTAGACCCTTCACCAGCTTCTTTGCTCTTCTTTGTACACTCTCCAGCACCTCAATGTCTTTCTTGTAGTGAGGGGCCCAAAACTGAACACAGGATTTGAGGTGTGACCTCACCAGTGCTGAGTACAGGGGGACAATCACTGTCCTAGTCCTGCTGGCTACATTATTTCTGATATAAGCTGGGGTGCTGTTGGCCTTCTCTGCCACCTGGGCACGCTGCCGGCTCATATTCAGCCAGCTGTTGACCAACATCCCCAGGTCATTTTTTCCCCAGGCAGCTTTCCAGCCACTCTTACCCAAGCCTGTAGCATTGCATGGCATTGTTGTGACCCAAGTGCAGGACCCAGCACTGAACCTTATTGAATCTCATACAATTGGCCTTGGCCCATAGATCCAGCCTGTCCAGATCCCTCTGCAGAGCATTCCTACCCTCAAGCAGATCAACAGTACACCCAACTTGGTGTCTTTGATACATGTGTAAGAATAATAAGTTTATTTCGCAAAAATGTTAAATATTTCTAGAGTGCAAGTGCATATCATGTGGTGACTATCTTCCAGTTACAAGTTCAAAGTGCACTTTTTGAAATGCAAGCTAAATGAGTGTAGAGAAAAAAACAACAACCTCAAACAAGGAACTTGAAGTTAATTTGTAACAGAGAAAGCAATAAATAAAACTGCAACCACGTTTAGTCATAATTCTTTTTTCTGTCTGATGTGTCCCTTGCCTGTCTTTCCTGACACCTCATTAAAAGTATTTTGTATAAGTTCAAGCAGAGGATTAAGTATATTAGCTTCTTTCCATGCCAATTTCAAGTATCTCTTTCTCAAGATATCCAAATCTCATATAGCAAGTAAGTATGCAGTGAGGAACTAGAGAGATTTGCAATTGCACAACACTCGCATGGGTGCCTGTAGATGTACTCATTGAGATTCACTGTGATTATACTTGATGACTATACAACTATACAGTTTGTTCAGGCCTCTCCTCTCTGAATTTAAGGCTTTTCAATGTTCTATTACTCTCTACCATTCCAAATGCAACAATTGTCGATGCTGAAGAATGGACCAAAGGAAGTGATTAGACTCATTTTCCTGAAATAGCATCTCCTATTGTTATTATCAAAGACAGACTAATAGCCTACATGGCCCCTCAGTCTTAACATCTAGAACATCTCTTAGCTTTTTTTGCTTTCTGTTCCAAATCCCCTTTCATAGCTGCTGAATCCACCTGTATCCCTCACTGTATTGTCTCTCAAATACATTGTCTATAGTTTTTTCTTATTGTCTAAAGAGCTGGACTGTTCATTTGCTTAGCCTTCTGAATGAGATAACTGCCTATTCTTATATGGAAACACCTGCAAAAGAAATGGAAAAAAGAGTGCTTTTATCTGTTTTTATGCAGAACATCAGTGCTTACACAGAGTCAAGGCCTTTTCTGCTCCTCACCCCACCCCACCAGTGAGTAGGCTGGGGATGCACACGTCAGGAGGGGACACAGCTGGGACAGTTGACCCCAGGAGACCAAAGGGATATTCCATACCATATGATGTCATGCTCACCAATATAAAGCTGAGGGAAGAAGAAGGGGAGGGGATGTTTCGAGTTATGGCATTTTGTCTTTCCAAGTAAACAAAGGGGAATTGTCAAAGGAAACACAGTAAGCTTGTATGAGGGACGTCGCATGCATTCGTAAAACGGTTGTAGCAACGACGACGACCACCCAAAAGAGACGAGGAAACAAAGGGGAATTTTCAAAGGAAGTACAGGGGGCTAGTATGAAGAACATCGTATGCATTCATAAAAAATTCGTAGCGACGAATACCACCGTCCAAAAGGGACGAGGTAAAAAAGGGGAATTGTCGAAGGCAGGACAGAAGGCTTGAATGAAGAAGGTCGTATGCATTCGTAAAAAGGTTGTAGCGACGACGTCGACCGCCCAAAAGGGACGAGGAAACATGGGGATTTGTCTAAGGAAGGACAGGGGACTTGTATGAATAACGTCGTATGCATTCATAAGAAGGTTGTAGCGACGACGACGACCGGCCTAAAGGGACGAGGAAACAAAGGGGATATGTCGAAGGAAGGACAGAGAGCTTGTATGACGCACGTCGTATGCATTCGTAAAAAGGTTGTTACTATGATGACAGCCCAAAGGGGACGAGGAAACAATGGGGAATTGTCAAAAGAAGGACAGGGGGGTTGTATGAATTACGTCGTATGCATTCGTAAAAAGGTTTTAGCAACAACGACGACCGCCCGAAAGCGATGAGGAAACAAAGGGGAATTGTCAAAGGAAGGACAGGAAGTTTGTATGAAGAACGTCGTATGCATACGTAAAAAGCTATAGAGACGACGACGACCACCCAATAGGGACGAGGATCTAAAGGGGAATTGTCGAAGGCAGGACAGAGGGCTTGTATGAAGAACCCCGTATGCATTCGTAAAAAGGTTGTAGCGACCATGACGACCACCCAAAAGGGACGAGGATCTAAAGGGGAATTGTGGGAGAAAAGACAAGTAGCTTGTATGATGAACATCGTATGCATTCGTAAAAAAGTTGTAGCGCTGACAACGACCGCCCAATCTGGACGAGGATCTAAAAAGGAATTGTCGAAGGCAGGACAGAGGGCTTGTATGAAGAACGTCGCATGCATTCAGAGAAAGGTTGTAGCGGCGACAACGACCTCCAAAAAGGAACGAGGAAACAAAGGGGAGTTGTCGAAGGAAGGGCAGAGGGCTTGTATGAAGAACGTCGTATGCATTCGTAAAGGGGTTGTAGCGACGAAGACGACCGCCCAATAGAGACGACGAAACAAAAGGGAATTTCCGAACTAAGGACAGAGGGCTTGTATGAAGAACGTCGTATGCATTCGTAAAAAGGTTGTAGCGACCCTGACGACCACCCAAAAGGGACGAGGATCTAAAGGGCAATTGTCGAAGGCAGGACAGAGGGCTTGTACGAAGAACGTTGCATGCATTCGTAGAAAGGTTGTAGCTGCGACGACGGTATCCCAAGAACAACGAGGAAAAAAAGGGGAATTGTCGAAGGCAGGACAGAGGGCTTGTATGAAGAACGACGCATGCATTCGTAGAAAGGTTGTAGCAGCGACGACGACCTTCCAAAAGGGACGAGAAGCAAAAGGGGAATTGTGAAAGGAAGGACAGAGGGCTTATATGAAGAACGGCGAATGTATTCATAAATAGGGTCAAGCGACGAAGACAACCGCCCAAAATAGACGAGGATCTAAAGGGGAATTTTCGAAGGCAGGACAGAAGGCTTCTATGAAGTACGTCGTATGCATTCGTAAAAAGGTTGTAGCGACGACGACGACCGCCCAAAAAGGGACGAGGAAACAAAGGGGAATTGTCAAAGGAAGGAGAGGAAGCATGTATGAAGAACGTCGCATGCATTCAAAAAAAGGTTGTAGCGAGGACGACGACCGCCCAAAAGGGACGAGGAAACAAAGAGGAATTGTCGAAGGAAGGACAGGGGGCTTCTATGAAGTACGTCGTATGCATTCGTATAAAATTTTTAGCGACGACGACAACCTCCCAAAGGAACAAGGAAACAAAGGGGAAATGTCAAAGGAAGGACAGGGGGCTTGTATGAAGCACGTCGCATGAATTCGTAAAAAATTCGTAGTGACGAATACCACCGCCCAAAAAGGACGAGGTAAAAAAGAGGAATTGTTGAAAGGAAGGACGGAGGGCTACTATGAAGAACGTCGTATGCATTCGAAAAAAAATCGCAGCGACGAATACCACCGCCCAAAAGGATCGAGGTTAAAGAAGGGGAATTGTCGAAGGAAGGACAAAGGGCTTCTATGAAGAACGTCGTATGCATTCGTAATAAAGTTGTAGCGACGATGACGACCGCCCAAAAGGGACGAGGATCTAAAGGGGAATAGTGGAAGGCAGGACAGAGGACTTGTATGAGGAGCGTCGCATGCATTCGTAATAAGGTTGTAGCGATGACGAAGACCACACAAAAGGGACGAGGAAACAAAGGGGAATTGTCGAAGGAAGAACAGGCGGCTTGTATGAAGAACGTCGCATGCATTCGTAAAAAAGTTGTAGCGACGACGACCGCCCAATAGAGACGAGGATCTAAAGGGGAATTGTCGAAGGCAGGACAGAAGGCTTGTATGAAGTACGTCGTATGCATTCGTAAAAAAGTTGTAGGGACGATGACGACCGCCAAAAAGGGACGAGGTAAAAAAGGGGAATTGTCTAAGGAAGGACGGAGGGCTTGTATGAAGAACGTCGCATGCATTCATAAAAAATTCGTAGCGACTAATACCACCGTCAAAAGGGACGAGGTATAAAAGGAGAATTGTCGAAGGAAGGACGGAGGGCTTTTATGAAGAACCTCGTATGCATTCGTAAAAAGGTTGTAGCGACGACGACGACCGCCCAAAAGGGATGAGGAAACAAAGGGGAATTGTCGATGGCAGGACAGAGGGCTTGTATGACGAACGTCGCATGCATTCGTAAAAAGGTTGTAGCGACCATGACGACCGCACCAAAAGGGAGGAGGATCTAAAGGGGAATTATCGAAGGCAGGACAGAGGGCTTGTATGAAGAAAGTAAAATGCATTCGTAGAAAGGTTGTACCAGCGACGACGACCTTCCAAAAGGGACGAGAAGAAAAAGGGGAATTGTGAAAGGAAGGACAGAGGGCATATGTGAAGAACGGCGAATGTATTCCTAAATAGGTTGTAGCGACAACAACGACCGCCCAAAAGGGACGAGGATCTAAAGGGGAATTGTCGAAGGAAAGACAGGGGGCTTGTATGAAGTACGTCGTATGCATTCGTAAATGGTTGTAGCGATGATGACGAGCGCCCAAAAGGGACGAGAAGAAAAAGGGGAATCGTCGAAGGCAGGACAGGGGGCTTGTATGAAGAACATCGTATGTATTCATTAAAAGGTCGTAGCGACGATGAAGACCGCCCAAAAGGGACGAGGATCTAAAGGGGAATTGTCGAAGGGAGGACAGAGGGCTTGTATGAAGAATGTCGCATGCAATCGTAAAAAATTTGTAGCGACCATGACGACCACCCAAAAGGGACGAGGAAACAAAGGGGAATTGTCGAATGAAGGACGGAGGGCTTGTATGAAGAACGTCGCATGCATTCATAAAAAAGCTGTAGCGACGACGACCGCCCAATAGGCACGAGGATCTAAAGGGGAATTGTCGAAGGCAGGACAGAAGGCTTGGATGAAGAAGGTTGTATGCATTCGTAAAAAGGTTGTTACCTTGACGACAGCCCAAAAGGGACGAGGAAACATTGGGGAATTGTCAAAAGAAGGACAGGGGGCTTGTATGAAGAACGTCGTATGCATTCGTAAAAAGGTCATAGAGACGACGACGACCGCCCAGAAAGGAACGAGGAAACAAAGGAGAATTGTGGAAGGAAGGACAGGGGGCTTGTATGAAGTACGTCGTATGCAATCGTATAAAATTTGTAGCGACGATGACGACCGCCCCAAAGAGACGAGGATCTAAAGGGGAATTGTCGAAGGCAGGACAGAGGGCTAGTATGACGAACGTCGTATGCATTCGTAAAAAGGTTGTAGCAGCGACGACGACCGCCCAAAAGGGATGAGGAAACAAAGGGGAATTGTCAAAGGAAAGACAGTAAGCTTTTATGAAGAACGTCATATTCATTCGTAAAAAAGTTGTAGAGAGGACGACCACCGCCCAAAAGGTACAA